>NC_048283.1:1802718-1953821 GCF_009762535.1 Notolabrus celidotus | reverse complement strand
ACATGAGCACACACCCACGTCCACACATCTCAATAAATACATGCAAACTGATAAAAACATACTGTGCATGAACCCAGCGACATGCAGCAGCAGATATACAACACACACACACACACACACACACACACACACACACATGTACAGACACACAAACACACACTACACAGCTGTGGTGACCTCTAGCCGGAGGTGAACAGATGGACGTGGAGTAAATTTGTTGTGTGCTCTGATTTAACACCTACTAAACCAAGGGTTCCCAAAGTGTGGGGCGGGACCCCCTGGGGGGTCGCGAGACACAAATGGGGGGTCGTGAGATGTCTTAAATGTATCTAAAAATACGGTTGTGCTCATAAGTTTACATACCCTGGCAGAATTTGTGATTATTTGGCTATTTTTCAGAGAATATGAATGATAAGAGAACTTTTTTTGTCACTCTTGGTTAGTTGTTGGGTGAAGCCATTTATTGTCAAACAACTGTTTACTCTTTTTATATCATAAAGACAACAGAAACTACCCAAGAAGCCATAAATTCTGCCCGGGTATGTAAACTTATGAGAATAACTGTATTTATTATTATTATTTATTTTTGTTTATTTACCTTGTTTTCTTATGTTTATCTTCCTTTTTGTTTGTAATGTTAATTATTATTATTTGTTCATTATTATTATTATTTTTGCATTTATTAATCTTTTCTTCTCTGTTGGTTTTATATTACTTCTATATAATTTGTTAACTTGTGGTGAAGACAGAAATACTGAAAAAAAGCGCCCCCAAAAAGTGAAATGACAAAAGTTATCTAAAAATAGCACATTTGACTCATTATAGTAAAACAAAATCTACAAAAATAGTCCCTAAACTTTAAATAAAACCTTGAAAATAGAGAATGTAATGAGTTTTCTGCCTTTCTTTGCTTCCAGATGAATCCTATTTTTAGGGTTAGTGAACAGTTAATTATCTAAAGCATCAGTAGCAGCAGGTTCATTCATAACGGCACAGGAAACACAGACACATGCTCATATAATAGGGGCATTTTCTGCAGACCAGATAAATGAAGCCACATTAAATCACTTCAGGGGACAGTGGGGGTCTGGAGTCTTTGGCACCAATATTTTGGGGGGCTGAAAAGTTTGGGAACCCCTGAACTAAACATTTTCTTCCTCCTACGCAGAAAAAAATAAATGTTTTAAATAGTAAACTGAAAATATAATTAAAAGGTTAGCAGGGTTTCCACAGCTGGACATTTTCAACACCTGGCTAATGCATCAAAAGCAAAAGTTAACCTCACTTAATTTCTAAATCAGCCAGTGAGGATGAAACGTTTGTGTCTTTGTGATTTTCTATCGTGTGTTTTCTTGGTTAAACCCAAACGGGACCTCCTCCCGAATCAAAGGAAACAAACAGACAGTTTGGCAGAAGTGGGTCCACCGCCTTTTGGAAATTAACTTTCCTGAATAACTGGCGGAGTATCAGAGAGATGAAGTCACAGTAAATTCTCATTGTGCATGCCCTGCTTTACTTTCTGATTCTCTGTTCTCGTGCTCCATCTGTCTCGTTTCTCCGGGGCCAAAAACAAGGAAGTAGAGCAACCAGTGCCGGCCTCATATTTTCTCTCTTCTCGAGTCAACATTGTTCCATGAGGTATTTGTGGTAGAGAGCTCATTGTGAGAGGGACGTGATGGTATGTTTGTGCCAAATATTTACAGAGATTGATAACACTGTCACTGCTCAGTCTGGCTGTCCCTCTCTTTCTCTTTTCTTGTTTTATTATTCGTGTTAAACACTTGATTCTGATTGGTCAAAACGCTGTAATCAATCAATCAACCAATCAATCAATCAATCAATCAATCAATCAATCAATCCCAACAATCGTTCTCCTCAGACTCTTTCCAAGCAGAGCAGGTCTAGACCGTACTCTATGTTCTATTATTAACAAAGACCCAACATCAAGACCGGATCAGATCCAGTCCCATCTTGCAGACAGGACTCAGTCTGATCTCATCTTAATCCACCATGAGCAGAGCACTTTGCAGCATTTAGCAAGTTACAGTGGCAAGGACAAACTTCCTTTAACAGGCAGAAACCTCCAGCAGGACCAGACTCATGTTAGACACACATCTGCTGAGACCGTGTTGGAGAGAGGGATAGAGGGAGATAGATCCTCAAGGTCCAGGTGCAACCTGATCGTACATGTCAAATTAATCTGTAGAAATATATTTTTGGCCTTTTTGCCTTCATTTGACAGGACAGCTGAAGAGAGACAGGAAATGTGGGGAGTAGAGAGCGGGGGAAGACATGCAGGAAATGATCGACTGGCTTGGAATCAAACCAGCGACCCCTGCGACAAGGACTGTAGCCTCTATATGTGGGGCGCTTAGACCGCTAGGCCACCAGTGCCCAAAAGAATCCACCCCTTTAATTATAATAATCTGGCTAAATCTGGTCGGCCCTTTTTGCGGCCCATATTTTAAATAAATGAAGTTAAGGTGTTAACTTAAATTCGGGAGCAGGACCACGCCTAAACAACACCCTCAATCACCTGACAAGCCTACTTAAATGTAGCAAGACTACTGAACCGTTCGTCTGTTGCTCTTCAACCCGCCCTCCCTCACCTTGCTCTGCTTCATTGCCCTTTTTCTTTCCCCTTACTACTCAACGCTCTTTTGTGCCCTTGTCTAATTCCAGGTACTGCCTGGGATCAAGATCAGCTCCAGCTAGAATAACTCTGAGACGTAATCCCCATCCCGAGTCTCTATCTGCTGGGCTATAGGACGCACAATAAATCATTACAGGTTCAAACTTATATTTTCGTGTGGCGTGGTCCTTGCTAGTGAAATGGTCTGTCATACCTGGTATGAAATCTCTATCTTTAGCAGTTTCTCTCAAATCCACTAAATCTTTGTGAAGTTGTTTTGTTTCAAACAGACTTGTAAAGGAAGGACCAGACTGTGAAGTCAAAGAAGAGATCATTTCACATCTAAATATCTGATCTTGAAGTGGTTCAAATATTTAAATGATAATTGTAAGTTTGTAGACAATTGCATTGAAATCTTAATTTTGCAGGGCACTATAAATGTTGATGAAAAGATGAGCTCAGGCTCTTTCTTTGCTCCATCTGAGCTCAACTTGAGACACAAAAACTGCGTCTGACAAAAACAAATGGATGAGGTTAGATTGAGACAGTTGAGAGAGCTCCCTGATTTCTCCACCTGAGCTCAAAAGGAGTCACAACACTTGAGAAATACCTGAGAATCATTTCAGATTCTGACCAGATCTCCTTTTGACCTGAAAGGGAGACTAAGCTGAGACTTTATGCAACTTTTTTCTGGAGGCAAGAATGAGAAACAGGAGACATAAGCTATAGTCTCATTTTGCTCTCATTGTTGTCTAGGAGACATAAATGAAACACTTCAAGTTGTCCCTGGTGTCACTTTTGCTGTTGAGAATGAGTGGCAGCTGTAATATAAGCTAAAAATCTAAAAACATTTAACAGGTTTCAGTTGATGTGAATAATCCCTACAATTCTCTCTGTATGCCGATGATGTCGTCCTATTCACAAAACTCCAACCCTAAATCCATTGCATTCTAAAAGTTGTAGACTTCAGCAGTCTTAAAATGATGCTGGACTGGTAGCAGACAGTCTTTTAGATACTCTCTGTTAATATAGAGTCAGTAAATAAATAAATAAAACCTTGCAGCAGATCTCAGCAGTGATTTTCAGAAACAACAACTGATGACTAACCCTCTCCTCTCTATCAGCAGCTGCATTATTCAAAAGAAAATGTTCTACTACGTAAATGTATCATCCTTGAAACAGAGAAAGGATTTCTTTTGAAACCTTTAATTACAAAGTAAGACCCCGGCCCGCACACATGACTAATACAGAACACTAAACTTTACCAAACAGCAAAACAAAGCCAGCTTAAAGAGAGTCAGTACTGACGTCAGGTTACTTCAAAACCCTCCAGAGAATCAGCGGCTCTGTTTAGTGTTCTCTTAACAGATCTCATCCTCCTAAATAAAATATCTATAACATGCAGAAACAGAACCAGGCCAGCTGAGAGGGAGCAGACTGACGCTGCACTGAGCGGCTGTTTATTGAGTCAGCTGGAGACAGTGAGTCAAAGAGGAAGACGTCCACATGTTGAGCTTCAACGCAAACAGACATGAAATACAAAGAATGAAAGAGACAGAAGGAAAGAGAGCTTGATGATCATGCACGGTATGCATGCCTTTGTTCTGCAGGGAGTTCTCACTGAGTCTTATCTTTCTTTCTTATCTTTGAATTGTTCAGGAATTCAGATTTGGCTCTACTCTGAGGACTTTTGTGCAGACACTCACCAGGCCGTTGTATTCTCTTGTGTGTGTAGTCTTCCACTGTTCCCACTGGGAGTCCAGAGTGGCTTCATCCAGGTGGCTCAGAGCTGAGGCCGCCAGCAGCAACACGCACACACACTGCAACATCCTGAAAAAAATGACAACAGAAATAAACATCAGACTTAAAGAAACCTTTGAACTTAAGCTCGCACGAGAACAAAGCGGTACCCCTTACACCTCTGATGATCTTGTGCATGAATAAGAAGCGTTGTTTGATACAGAATCCAACATGCAAATAAATATTTATGTTTCAATTCGAAGGATCCAGCCTGCGTAGTCTGCACAGACCGCTCAGCCTGAACTGTAATGAGTTGTCCTGGTAGACGGAGGATTTCCTGTTTGTGTCACGAGCTGTTCCCGCCCACACTCACAACACAAAGTGGTGCCCCGTCCACTTAGCTTACATTACTCGGTGGATTCATTGGGTATAATTGGCTCAAAGTATGCATCCTTTGGAGACAGTAAATGGAGGATGCATTTGTTCGAAGTAGCTCTCGAAATGAGGTCAGCCTTTAAAGCTGCAGTTGGCAGGAAGGGTTTAAAAAAAACTGTACTTTTTTTCTGCTGGGTTTGGAGAAAAGGGCATAATACCCATCGGTACTCATCTGTAAGTGAAGTAATTTGAGATTCTGACAAAATCTCTGTATCAAGCGATGTTATTATTCCCCTCGTTCCCAGTATCACGGACCAATCAGAGCTACTCCCCGACCCTCTGTCACCCTGATTGGCTGGGAAGCCACTACTTCCTCATAGAACGTGCACGACAATCTTTGGTGGGCGGGGTTACGGGAGAAGAGAGGGAAGGGGGAGGTGAGTGGGAGGAAATCTGGTGGGGAGGCGTAGTGATGACATTCGAAATCTCTGGCCGAACTGATGTTTATATCACGACTACCAACAGCGTTTTTAAGGCGCCGCAGTGACACAATCGGTCCTCAAATCCTGCCTTCAAAGGATGCAGTCCTTGAACTTGCCCAGAGGAAAATGTTACTGCTCAAGGCTTTCTCTTCTAAGTCTCCGGATACAAAATTGAGATTCTCACTTCAGCCTCATTCAAGTTTCAAATTGTTCTCATTAGTTTCTCCTAAAATTCACTAGGAGAAATAGTTGAGACCATGACATGAGTCTTATTTGAGACTTAAATGAGAGATCTCATTAATGGCTAAATTTCTCCTCTTTTTTAAAACATTTTTTTGGCCTTTTTTCCTTTATTTGACAGGACAGCTGAAGAGAGACAGGAAATGTGGGGAGTAGTGAGCAGGGGAAGACATGCAGGAAATGATTGACTGGCCGGGAATCAAACCGGCGATCCCTGCGATCCCTGCGATGAGGACTGTAGCCTCTGTATGTGGGGCGCTTAGACCGCTAGGCCACCAGCGCCCAACAGAATCCTCCCCTTTAATTATAATAATCTGGCTAAATCTGGTCGGCCCTTTTTGCGGCCCATATTTTAAATAAAGGGTCTGTCATACCTGGGATGAAATCTCTATCTGTTGCAATTTCTCTCAAATCCACTAAATCTTTGTGAAGTTGTTTTGTTCCAAACAGACTTGTAAAGGAAGGACCATACTGTGAAGTCAAAGAAGAGATCATTTCACATCTAAATAGCTGATCTTGAAGTAGTTCAAATGATTTAATGAGGATTGTAAGTTTGTGGACAATTTCATTGAAATCTTAATTTTGCAGGGCACTATAAATGTTGATGAAAAGATGAGCTCAGGCTCTTTCTTTGCTCCATCTGAGCTCAACTTGAGACACAAAAACTGAGTCTGACAAAAACAAATGGATGAGGTTAGATTGAGACAGTTGAGAGAGCTCCCTGATTTCTCCACCTGAGCTCAAAAGGAGTCACGACACCTGAGAAATACCTGAGAATCATTTCAGATTCTGACCAGATCTCCTTTTGAACTGAAAGGGAGACTAAGCTGAGACTTTTTACAACTTTTTTTTCTGGAGGCAAGAATGAGAAACAGGAGACATAAGCTATAGTCTCATTTTGCTTTCAAACAGATCTCATTGTTGTCTAGGAGACAGAAATGAAACACTTTTGAGATCTCCTCTCTAAATTTATTTTCCTATGGGTGGACACAGCTCATGTGAGTCTGTGCAGTACTAAATGTAAAAACAGCTGTTTTAGCAGTGAGCGTCCATCGCCTCATCTGACTCCAACCTGACGGCAGCAGGAACAGGCATTAAAATCACAACACTAAATCATCAGTCTGCTCTTGTTCACTTCTGTAGGTCATGTAGAGGAGTTAGCATTGATTCCTGTTTGTTTCATAACCAGCTAAACGTCCTCACAGGAGCTTCAACACTGAAGTATTGGCTGGAGTTGTTTCTTTATGCGGTGTTAAAGTCAAACCTGCTGCACCTGAATACAAGTATTTGAAACAAACCACATTATATCAGTTTCAAGGAATAGTTTTCTGTCACGTGATGGTTCCAGTCACTGATTTTTACTCATGTGTGATCCAGTACAAGGAAATCACTCGTTATTTCCCCTGAAACAATTATCTGATTCTTGTTTGGTGACTTGCACAGCATCAGCGTCACGACAGAGAACTGCTGTTGTGAAGTTTTCCAAAGGGAAAAAACACTGACTCATTTCCACTTTTGTTGCAAGCCACACAAAAAAATCTGATGGCAACAAGTATCAGCCGCTTCTTACCAAACAGCTGTGTCGTAAATACCAGATAATAAGTCCAACCCCAGTGAGCTACAGAGCAGAACTTGTATTTATAAGTTTAAAGTTTCCTCGCTCTCTCAAAGGATTCACGCAAGACTGAACTCTTCCTCCTATCTCTGCTCTGCTTTACTGCCATCTGTCATCCATCACCGTCACCCCGTGTGTCTGTTGTTTTATTACATCCCCTTTCTAATCTGCATTTCTGCACGCTGGTTCCAGTAAAGGCCTCTGACCTGATAAGCTTAAAGTAAAGCCAGAGAGCAGAGTCGTCTGCTTTTACTTTGAAGCTGCTCGCACTGAGCTGCTCTGAATTGTCTCCTGCCTACACACATTTATTCCAAACACTGTATAGTTTAACTCTTTAGGTTTGTTTTTCATGGAAGTTCCCTTGCCTTAAATAACAGGGTTTCATGATATATGCAAATCATTCACAGTTAAACAGAAAGTATGTGCACTTTCTTGTTCCTCTGCATGAGTCTACTTGTGATATTTGGAATCATATGTTTCCGTGTCTCTTTGTCAGGTTTGTCAATCTTTCCCTGCAGCTTTGGCTCCTTAACTCTTTCTATGAAAGTGCAGCAGGGTCAACATTACTCTTATCTTAATCCTGTTAAGACTAATTGCTTTTTAGCTGGTAAAAATATTGGCATATATGAGGATGTAAAGAAAAGAAATCCAAAGAGTGACATGCAAAATCTCCCCAGGGAAGCCTGTAAAAACTTTGTTTCTGCATTGACTTAGTTCAGTTCAGTTCAGCTCTGTCTCACAAAGTTACACACAAAACTTTAAAATCAAATCCCTTGACTCTATTTATCTAAACAGGAATGCACAAGAGTGAAAGTAAAACTCTGCATCAGGAAATCAACAAACATGAAACTTTACCTGAAAGTCCAAAAAGTCATTGAGTTTTCTGCAGCTGTGCGGGTTCGACTCAGTCTTCCTCTTCTGTTAATCTAGGTCAGTGTGTGAGTTTATATGAGCTGGACTTTGAGGAAGTACGATGCCGGGAGCTCCAAGTTCTGGGGAGGAGTTTCTTTTTTCTTTCCAGGCAGGGGAATTTCATCTGGTTTCATTCACATAGCAAAGGTCCCAAAACCAGATGATGTCAGGTGTCGGGTTACACAGACCGGTCTGAAAACTTCACCATGTCTGGCAGCCAACTCAGCACACTGAGCAAACAAAGACAGTGTGTGTGTACTTTATAGAAAAGGTGTCTTATGCTTAATGTGTGTTAGATATCACTTGGATCAATCATCTGAAATATGCAAGAGCGACTCCAGCATTCCCTTAAACTCTGTACTCGTGTACAAACGAGTCCAGTCATGAGTTTGGAGCCACAAAACCGGCCTTCAGACGTGGATATGTAAAGGTTACTGCACAAAGGACATGGCTTTAGTGTTGTGCAACTCTTTTTATTTAAAAGTAAGGGATACATGACATGAAGCCTCAGTTAATGTGAAAGTTCATGTTAGTCTCTAAAAGCAGAGACATCAAAACATGTGCAAAGCTGGCGTGGAAAGGCTGAGTGCATCAAAAAAGAGGGAAGTTAGTGTCTTTCCATGAGACAAACTGACCAAAACTTATTTAAGAAACTAAATAGGTAGACCTTCTTCAAGTATGCAGGACAGTTAATTAAAATCAAACAGGTTTTTGAGAATATGTTGCACAGGAAATGAGGGAAAACTCAATGCATGAATGAAGTGAGGCTCTATCAATCATCAATCAGACTTTATTTATAAAGCACTTTTCATACAATGACATTATAACACAAAGTGCTGTACATAAAACAACTTATAATGGAATAAATTAAGAAAGAGGTATAAAAAAGTGAAGTGAAAGTTCACATGGTAGAGCTCACATGTTTCCCACAGACCGTAAGGAAGTAATTCAAATAACAACAGAGGTTATCTGTTGTTCCAGCTTAGTAAATGTAGTTCACCATCAGACAGCAGCTGATAGACACAGGAACAACAGCCATGCATTTTTATTTACTGTCATGCCACCTGTGTTGCCTTTTCGCCCAGGTCGTTATTGCAAATGAGAATTGGTTCTCAATTGACCTACCTGGTTAAATAAAAAAATGAGTGGCTCACAAATAGAATCATATTCAATCAAAACTTTATTTATAAAGCGCCTCTCATACAATGACATTGTAACACAAAGTGCTGTACATAAAAACAACTTCATATATATATATAAAAATAGAAGTAAAAAGACCCTCCCATCCTAATCCCAACCCCAGCCTCGACTCCAAACCCACCCCACAATCCTAAGGTTAAGAACACAATATATGCAACAATAATAATAATAACAATAAAAATAAAATAAATTAATAAAATAGAATATAAAAAATAAGTTGCTGAACAAACTGAGGAAAGGCTCTCATGATATCTACATGTGGAAACACTGGAGGAAACATAAGATGTTAAAACTCAACACAGGAAATTAAACTCACCAAAATAAAATAAATGTCTAAGATAATAAAACACTAAAATATTAAAGCATTAAAAGAAAAGAGGATGCTACTTAAAAAATATAATAAATAAGTACATAAATAAGTAAGTAAATAAATAAATAAATAAATAGATAAATAAATAAATAAATAAATAGATAAATAAATAGATAAATAAATAGATAAATAAATAAATAGATAAATAAATAAATAAATAAATAAATAGATAAATAAATAAATAAATAAATAGATAAATGAATAAATAAATAAATAAATAAATAAATAAATAAATAAATAAATAGATAAATAAATAGATACAGAAATAAATAAATAAATAGATAAATAAATAGATAAATAAATAAATAAATAGATAAATAAATAGATAAATAAATAAATAAATAAATAAATAAATAAATAAATAAATAAATAAATAAGTAAATAAAACTGTATAAGAATGAATGAAACTCAGTTTAAATAAAGACTAGAAAGGTCGGTCTTGAGTTTGCCTTTAAAGATGTTAATGCTCTGTGCAGCCCTCAGATCTTCAGGTAGGGTGTTCCACAGATGTGGGCCATGATGATAAAAGGCTGCCTCACTGTGAGTCTTTGTTCTTACTTTTGGTGCCATTAAAAGTCCACTACCTGAAGACCTGAGGGCTCTCACTGGCTCTGATGATAAAAGCAAAACTGATAAATAAGAAGGAGCAAGACCTTAAAGAGATTTAAATAAAATAATCTTAAAATCTAAAAGAGACTGGAAGCCGATGCAGAGACTTATGAAAGCTTCACCAAACACACTTTTGCACATTTTTAGACCTATGACTTTGAATTTTGTAGGAAACATCATAGTTAATGAAAGGTTCAGGATGAAAAGTAACACTCGACCTGATCAGGTGACTTCACCCGTTCAGATAAGGATCCCACACTCCAGAGCCAAAATAGATCTTTATCATATTTATTTTTTTCTGCCACGTGGTCTGCTTTGACGATACTTCCTCATCAGTTAGTCAACTGTCCAATGTGTCATGTCTGTGTATATATATGAACATGTCGTGTGACTCCTATACTCATACAGCAGACGTATAGTCACTAACCTAAATATAAGAAGGTCCCGTGTAAGCTCATATGAACGGTGAGACACGGCAGGAGGTTAATCACGCATTAAATCAGGTCGGAATTAACAATAAGGGCAGAGTGCATGGACAGGGGTTAGTGGGTCTATGTGTGGTTTTATCTTTATTATATGACCTCAGTTTGATTCCTCTAATCTATCAAAATAAATGTGAGACACTGAAAGAGCCTCATTTGTTTTTATAGCACTAAATAACGTCTCAGTGAATGAGCCATTGAACTTAAATCAGCATGTAAAGAACTAACTTTGATGACAGGAACCATGATTGAGAAACATTTATTTGAAGTGTATTTTGATTTTAAAGCTTGGCCCATGTCCCATCTGTTAACATGGAGGAGGCGGGGCTTAAGGCCTATGCTGCAGCCTGTCATTTTGCCAATGTTTTTATAAATGCATTTATACAGCTGTGTGCAGAAGTCTCCACAGTAGAGGTAATGAATGTGTTTTCATACTCCTCTCCATCAGCAGCCTATGCCGTCTTGCAGACTTTGTATGCTGACATGTCACAGTTCAGAAAAACTGAAGACCTACAGGCCTCAGCATGCACACCCACAGGCTGGATCTATATCTGTAGCATCGTTTTCAGTGCCTGCCAGCTCTGCAACATGGACAGTGTTAGACAAAGTGCTCTGTAGCATGCAGGCTGGATGGGCTGCTGTTTGTTTTCAATGCACGAATGTTTATAGTGAGCGTTAAAGGGAACTTCCACCAGATCCGTGTTCTCAGGCTAGTCAATGTGTGTACTTCCACTGGCTCTGCTCCTTCCCTGCTCCAGCAATCCGGACCCCTCTTGATCCCTAAATGTCTTGGTCTTGTCTTGGTCTCAGTGCACTCTGGTCTCGGATAATGTGGTCTTGACTACAACAGTAGCAGATACACAAGAGTTCTACTTTCTGGATGCTGGAGCACGATGCATCAATCAGCACAGGGCAGATGGAGCAGGACAGGAAGTCAAACACCATTAAAACACCCGTTCAGAATAAAACTCTGTGTTGACACCAGATTGTATTTCATGTAACCATACAACAAACCATCATAATGAGAGGAGCAAGGCCTGGAGTCAACAGGTCAGAGGTTTTCAGAGGCCATTAATGACAACACCCACATCCCTACCTTTACTCATAGCAGTTATATAAATGCATATAAAGGCCTGTCGCTTCGTCTGCTGTCATATAAACATTGTACTGACACTTTTGCAGCGTGCTTTTAATGTCATGTCCGGCCTCCTGAGACTCATCCTACCACCACTACCATCCTCCTGCTTCTGACAGGAAAGACTTCATGCTGTGAGCGAGGGATTTGGGAAGTTTATGGAGCAGAGCTCTGGAAAGTTTCTAGAAAACTTCAGGAGTGAATGTATAAAAGAGGCTTTATCTGGAGTAGGAGGAAGTGGCTGTTCATTTGTCACATTTAGAGCAATACCTATAACCTGTAAGATAATCATACTATTAAATCTAAATGTTAAATATAAATCTAAATGTTAAATCTAAATCTAAATGTTAAATATAAATCTAAATGTTGCTCTGCTACCCTAAATATTTAGCTGATATGCAAATTCACACTGCAGCCTAGCCAAAATACCAAAATTAAAGCTTCATATTTAATATTTATATTTAACATTTATATTTAACATTTATATTTATATTTAATATTTATATTTAATATTAAGATTTATATTTAATATTTAGATTTAAAGTTAACATTTAGATTTATGTTTAATATTTATATTAATATTTAAAATTTAGATTTAGATTCAACATTTAGATTTATATTTAATATTTACATTTTTAGTTAACATTTATATTTCACATTTATATTTATATTTAATATTTAGATTTAACATTTATATTTATATTTAATATTTATATTTAAAGTTAACATTTAGATTTATGTTTAATATTTATATTTATATTTAACATTTGGATTTATATTTAATATTTAGATTTAAAGTTAACATTTATATTTATGTTTAATATTTATATTATTTAATATTTATATTTATATTTAATATTTAGATCTAAAGTTAACATTTAGATTTATGTTTAATATTTATATTTATATTTATAATTTAAATTTAAAGTTAACATTTAGATTTATGTTTAATATTTAGATTAATATTTAATATTTAATATTTAGATTTAGATTCAACATTTAGATTTATATTTAATATTTAAATTTATAGTTAACATTTATATTTCACATTCAGATTTAATATTAAGATTTATATTTAACATTTTTTTTCATTTAACATTTATATTTAATATTTAGATTAATATTTAACATTTAGATTTAGATTTAAGATTTATATTTGATATTTATATTTATATTTAACATTTAGATTTATAGTTAACATTTAGATTACTATTTAACATTTAGATTTAACATTCTGATTTAGATTTAACATTTAGATTTAACCCAGAAAATTTTGATTTAGATCTAACATTCATATTTAGCATTTGGATTTAACAGTGATTTTAACCTAATGTATTTTTCACAAGAAAATGAAATGTGAAGAAGATCACAAATATTCCTCTAAATGTGATAAAAAAAAATTCCCTCTACATTTTCATGATGTTCTGGAGCTAAAGGTGGAGAATTGTAGCTGTTTATTTTCAGTGTGCACAACTTTACAAACAGCGCCACATGTACTGCTGCATCTCTGCAACATATCTGTATCCATCTCTGTTAATTCTTGAGTTTAATCTCACCCTAATGTTGTAAAATAGCACTTTGATGTGTGGGTTTTATAAAGCTTCATAAATCTTGCAGCATATTCTTGGTAATGCACCAAATACTGGATGCCGACTGATACAAACACAAAGAAGAAGAAGAAGAAAATCACACAGTGCCTCTGACAACAACAGCTGATGAGGGTTTTAGTTATCTGTCTCTCCAGCCCTCAAGGTCACCAGCAATCTCTTCCGTGTGTTATGATCTCTGGTGTGTTAACTGAAGCACAGGCTCAACCTCTCATCACTGACAGCTCGCTATCTTTCCAATCGATGGCTGCTTTTTCTTTCTTTTTTTCATTTTGTCCTGGAGAGTCTCCCGTCTGGATTTCACCGGGCACCCGAGTGCACTTTAAGCTCCTTTAAGACTCTTCCTCACTGTTCCTCCATGGCCACTTTAGATAATGAGACTCCGGGACCATCGCATCTTGATTGATCCATCACGCTGCACCCATCCCCCCCCCAACGTGGCAGCACCAATGAACAGGCAGGAGGTCATGACCTGCGTGTAAATGTATGTGTGTGTAGGCTTCGTGAAAAGGGGAATGGCTACCGGTGGGATAGATTTATAATCCAATGTTGCTCAGTAAGGTTGTTTCTGAGCGGTCGATGGCACTATTTTTATCTGCAGTGTTAAAAAAATCTATTAATATCTTTCTACATGAGCTGACGTGGAGAGTGTGTTTCAATAATCCAAAGGCTTCGATGTGAGCCGCCATTATCTTAATGTTGTGATTGATTTTCTCTCCTCTCTTCAGTGTGAGCTCTGGAAAGTAATCTGAGAACCAGCCTGATGGTAAATTCCTGTTTTCCATCTTCCTCTTCCCTTTGGTCGAGGCACATCTGTTTCCTATTTTGGTGCACACTGTCAGAGCTCACCACAGGATCCTGCTCCCGTCATGTGATCAACCTGCTGACTCAGGCCCACCACAGGATGCAAGCTTCTCGCCTTTATGGCGTTTCTGTCATGGCAAGAAGTAATGTTACATCACAGCGATGGGGCCCTGCAGTGGAAACCCAATGACATCCCATTTTCTATATGCATCCCCTGATCCATATGACTCCCTCAGGGACACATTACGTAACTCTAATGCTCTTCCCCCGTTGGAGTGAATTGTGTTTAAGCACTAGGAAACATCGTCCGTGTTCTTTTCTCTCTGCCAATGTACGGAGAGACGCTTTAAATCCCCGGCTGAACTGTGTGCACTTTTTGATGACCAGTTCAGAGATTAGTGCCGCAGACAGGGAAGAGGTTTTAAAGGCTTGTTTTGATTCCAGCAGATTAGACTGTGTTGTCTTTTTTTTTCATTCCAAACCCCAGACTGTCTGTTTACTCACTGAGGTCAAGAGATGTCCTCCAAGCTGTAACTGGTTTCTGCTCGGTCTCAATGTGTCTGATTTTTTAATGTACGTTTGAAAGGGAGCAGAAGAAAAGCACAGACACTTTCAGGGACTGCTGCTGCAGGCGTCTGTTAGATAATCTGGAGACAAGGTGCTGAAATAACAGTCTGCATCTGAGAAAACAGCCTGACTTAAACGGTAGAAAACAATACATTTAAACACATTATCATTCAGTTTTTAGTTTTAATTAACTTTATGAACACTGCCCACTACTGGAGGAAAGGGGATGTGCATCTTCAGATCATTCAAATATAAAATCAGACTAACAAAACATTGAAAAACATGCCAGAATTGATTTGGTTTTGTCTCTTCATTGGCTTAAAAATTTTAATTACTGCAGGTTTTTGGTTCTGACATGAAAGTGGGCAGTCAGATGTAGGAAAGTCAAATATTTCTAAAAAAATTCTGTCTTTCTTTAATGACATCAGTGAAGGTTTTTAATTCAAAGCTTGATCCAAAAAGGAAGCCAGATTTCTTCAACCAGGCAACTTTTATCAAGTCTACTTGCTTTTATTCACTTGAATTCTTCCAATATGCACATGCATATTTCTTGCTTTTGTTGCAAAAGAAACTTGATGTTCTGTCTGATTCATGGCCCCTCTCCTTTGGAATCATCTACCAGTCAGGGTCCGGGAGGCAGACACCCTCTCCACTTTTAAGAGTAGACTTAAAACTTTCCTTTTTGATAAAGCTTATAGTTAGAGCTGGATCAGGCTTGGACCAGCTTTTGTCATGCTGCTATAGGCCTAGACTGCCGGGGGAACTGGCACACTGACACACTGGGATCCTAGCTCACCTTCTTCCCCCCAACCCCTTCATCTCTTACTTTAACTCTGCCTGTCCCATTAAAGTTACTAACCATAGACCTTTCTGGAGTCCCTGAGCTCCATTGTCTCGTAGATTCCTCTGAGCTGCCGTAGACGTCCTCCTGCTGTGGACGATCTGGACTCCAGCTGATACGGACGTGCTGGACAACAGCGGCAACAGCTTCTACGACTCGTCTCATCACTATCACCTCTCTCTCTTACTCCCCTCTATCTGTCTTTCCAGACCCAACTCGGTCGAGGCATGATGGCTGTCTAACATGAGTCTGGTTCTGCTGGAGGTTTCTGCCTGTTAAAAGGAAGTCTTTCCTCACCACTGTAACTAGCTAAATACTGCAATGTGCAATGCTCATGATGGATTAAGGTGGGGTCAGACTGAGTCTTACCCTGTCTTGGTGTTGGGTCTCTGTTCATAATTTGACATAGTGTGGTCTAGACCTCCTATGTTTGTAAAAGCGTCTTGAGATAACGTTTGTTGTGATTTGGCGCTATACAAATAAAGATTGATTGATTGATTGATTGATGGTTGAGTTTGAAAAGCTTGTATTTCATTATAAATTGTGGTAGAACCATGCAAGTAACTTGAAGCCTTGTAACTTTTATGATAACCTGTCATTTGTCCAGAAATATTCTGATTTGAAATCGCTGCTCTTTCAAAGAAATCCTTTTACCACCAAAATACAGTCACCAAGCAAAAAATGTAAGGTCAGCAGAGAAGTTTACTGTTAGATGAAAGCTTTGCTGTGGCCGCACTTTGAGTGCACAAGGCTTGTTTTGTTTGTTGGCACATAACACATCATTGGAGAAACAGAGTACACACAATAAGATCCAAACATGACAACAATGAGAGTTTAACCCTGACAGAAAGTACATGAAAAAAATGAACAATGCAGAAGACAGATACTAATCTCTTGAGGGTATCAATTCAATTAACACTAGAAAATATCTTCAAAAATAAAACAAAAATCTGTACTAGTTTTATAATAACAATAATACACTTATAATAATACATATATACTTATAATACATTTATTTGTAGAGCATTTTTCAATACAAGTAACAAAGTGCTGTATAACAGGCAATAAAAGTAGAGATGTAAAATGTTAAAAAAATATAATAAATACACAAAATAAAAGCTTTACCCATAATATTTTTTTGCACAGATTTGCATAATAACTCTTTTTTATAATGATATTTTTATTTCTCACAGTCAAAGTCAATAATTTGTGCTCGTTTTTCTTTTTCTTTTTTTTTACATTTTATGAAAATAAAGGGAATAAAGATACAAAAAAAGTAATATAAATTATAATGGAATTTGAATTCACAGTTTGAAAATAAATACGTTAGAAATATAATGATGATAATAATAATAATAGCAATAATAACAATATTAAATAAAGGGGATAAGAGCAAAAAAAGTGCAATCTAACTTCACAGATTTGCATAAACAATCAATCAATCAATCTTTATTTGTATAGCGTCAAATCACAACAAACGTTATCTCAAGACGCTTTTACAAACATAGGAGGTCTAGACCACTCTATGTCAAATTATGAACAGAGACCCAACTTCAAGACAGGGTAAGACTCAGTCTGACCCCACCTTAATCCATCATGAGCATTGCACATCGCAGTATTTAGCTAGTTACAGTGGTGAGGAAAAACTTCCTTTTAACAGGCAGAAACCTCCAGCAGGACCAGACTCATGTTAGACAGCCATCATGCCTCGACCGAGTTGGGTCTGGAAAGACAGATAGAGGGGAGTAAGAGAGAGAAGTGATAGTGATGAGACGAGTCGTAGAAGCTGTTGCCGCTGGAGTCCAGCACGTCCGTATCAGCTGGAGTCCAGATCGTCCGCAGCAGGAGGACGTCTACGGCAGCTCAGAGGAATCTACGAGACAAGGGAGCTCAGGGACTCCAGAAAGGTCTATGGTTAGTAACTTTAATGGGACAGGAAGAGTTAAAGTAAGTGATGAGGGGGTTGGGGGGAAGGGGGTGAGCTAGGATCCCAGTGTGTCAGTGTGCCAGTTCCCCCGGCAGTCTAGGCCTATAGCAGCATGACAAAAGCTGGTCCAAGCCTGATCCAGCTCTAACTATAAGCTTTGTCAAAAAGGAAACACTCTTGACAGCAAAAGTCCTTTTCAGCAAGAATGATAGTTGGATTATTTTGTGTAGGAAACTGATCGGTTACAGATTAATGCATGGGTAATGAGAGTTTGAGTGACATGGGAAAGTCAAACTAAGATGTTTAAAAGGTTTAGTTTTAAGAATTGAGTCCTTTAAAAGAGATAAAAACACTTAAAAAAGGGTTTAAAAACTCATAAAATGTCCAAAAATATCTTCTTTATCTGTGATCTACCTGTTCAGTCTCTTGCAAATGATGCTTGTGATTGATTAGTCATGCCTGCCAAGAGAGGGAGCATCGTTTCCAAGCTTTATTACTCATATTTCCCTTTTTCAGAGCACGACACAACCATCCTTAAAACCACTCATTATTGTTCATACTTCCTGTTTCTTGGAATAAATATGCTATATAGCCTGTTTAGTTATCTTTACCAAGTGCAAGGCTAGCTGTTAGCCCTGCTTTGATATTAATACTGATCTTTTCACCTGACTCTCTCACACAGAGGGTGATTAACCTTTTCTCTGAGACATGTTGAGATGTCGATTAAAAAGCTGAGCAGCGTTACAGTTAGAAGGAGGAATGAGTCGAAGTCATTAGACGACTGAACGCACCACCACTTTTATGGAAATGAGAGCTGTCATGTCGTCAGGAGCCGGGATGAGTCAGGCTCTTCTGATCCTCCTCATGAGGTATAAAATAATGAATGGATGCATCACTAGCTGCCCTGATGTTCTTCCTTTTTTAACTTCTGTAAACGAAGAAGACAATAAAATCAGCTCTGAGCACTGAGACAAATTGCTCCTCTTGGCGTCATGATGCTTCAGTGATGGATGGCGTGTGAAACGGCAGCAGATGGAGGATGTTGACTCCTTGTAGGACTTCCATGTTCCCTCAACCAGAGGACTCAGCGGCTCCAGCGACAGAGGAGATGATCTGATGATAGACGCTTGGATTAACGCCAAAACATCGTCTTACTGACCTTCAGAACTCTTCACAAGCAGCATCTGACCTCTTTAAGCTGTTCAATACACAAATCTGATTATTCCACATTAGAACAGTTTGTTCTTTTTCTAGCCTTAAATTCTTGTCTTCATCCAATCAGATTAGATCAAATGTAAAGCTGAGATTTGCACCAAAAAGATCATGTTGTATCTCAACAAGTCATTCTGTTATTGCTGCTGTTCTTTGTTTCTGTAAGCCAACATGATACACGAGGGGCTTCTTCCATATGAAGCTACATTTAGCCGAACGCTGGCCTGATTATGTAGCTCTGTAATGATATTAAACATGAATAATGTATAAATATGTATCACCGTTACCTTTTATGTAAGGTAGTTATGTAAATTAGAATCCTAACAAGGTGGGACAAGACCCTAAAGCGATTCTAATTTACATAACTACCTGTTTGCAATGCTTTATCCCGGGTTATTAGGTAAATTCATAAACATAATGACAGGAAATATTGATTTACAGACAATTTCATTGCTTCAAAAATGATATATGTACAGATTAAAGATAATATAGTCAGAATCAGAAATACTTTATGTATCCCAGGGAGGGAAATTCAGTCATTCAATCAATCAATCAATCAATCTTTATTTGTATAGCGCCAAATCACAACAAACGTTATCTCAAGACGCTTTTACAAACATAGGAGGTCTAGACCACACTATGTCAAATTATGAACAGAGACCCAACACCAAGACAGGGTAAGACTCAGTCTGACCCCACCTTAATCCATCATGAGCATTGCACATCGCAGTATTTAGCTAGTTACAGTGGTGAGGAAAAACTTCCTTTTAACAGGCAGAAACCTCCAGCAGAACCAGACTCATGTTAGACAGCCATCATGCCTCGACTGAGTTGGGTCTTGAAAGACAGATAGAGGGGAGTAAAAGAGAGAGAAGTGATAGTGATGAGACGAGTCGTAGAAGCTGTTGCCGCTGGAGTCCAGCACGTCCGTATCAACTGGAGTCCAGATCGTCCGCAGCAGGAGGACGTCTACGGCAGCTCAGAGGAATCTACGAGACAATGGAGCTCAGGGACTCCAGAAAGGTCTATGGTTAGTAACTTTAATGGGACAGGCAGAGTTAAAGTAAGTGATGAAGGGGTTGGGGGGAAGAAGGTGAGCTAGGATCCCAGTGTGTCAGTGTGCCAGTTCCCCCGGCAGTCTAGGCCTATAGCAGCATGACAAAAGCTGGTCCAAGCCTGATCCAGCTTAACTATAAGCTTTATCAAAAGTCATTACAGTTGCTCTATACACAGTTAGTTATACAAATACAATAATAAGCTCTGTATAAAATAAATACATGGTTGAGGTCCCCGGACATCAGGAAGAGGGCACTCTGCTGGTCTTTCTGGAGTCTGGCTATGGCAGCAGTGAGAATGTTGGACGCCGTAGTCGGGTTGGCAGAGGGGGGATGTAAACAGCTACCAGTATGACATGTGAGATCTCCCTGTGCAGATAATATGGTCGGAGGCCCTGAAACTCCGTCTGACTCCTGGCTAGTCCTGTTAGCTTGTCCATCTTATTAGCTAGAGATCTCACGTTGCCCATGATGAGGAGAGGAGAGACACAGCTTCTATCTCCTCTCTGTAGACCTCCGTCCCTCTGATTCCACCGTTTGTAGCGCTACCATAGCAATCCACCTTCCTGCAGCATGAACAAACGTCAAACTTAACATTTCAACGAACTGAATGTTTCCTACCAAGGTTACAATAGACAACCTGAATGAGACTTCTGCAGGAATATAAATGTTGACTTTGGTCCTCATTCAGCTCTCCTTCATCTCAAAGCTTTGCAGACGACACACTTTCATAAAGAACTGATGCAAAAGTCACAACTTTAACCCTCATCCTGTTATCACTACCGTTCAGGCTGCCATTCCCTGGATTGCAGGACTCTTTTTGCATGCTAAAGTATCCTTGTTCTTTAGCATGCCTCAGTGTCAACAAGTAGAGGTAAAGTGTGCTCGAACTCTTTTCTGCGGATTGATTTTCTTAAAGTTACTAACCATAGTCCTTTCTGGAGTCCCTGAGCTCCCTTGCCTCGTAGGTTCAAGTTCAACGACTACAATCCGTCTCTCCACTATCATCTCTCTCTCTCTTCATCTCCCTCTATCCCTCTCTCCAACTCGGTAGGTCTCAGCAGATGTGTGTCTAACATGAGTCTGGTCCTGCTGGAGGTTTCTGCCTGTTAAAGGAAGTTTGTCCTTGCCACTGTAACTTGCTAAATGCTGCAAAGTGCTCTGCTACGCTCCCAACATGCAGGCCTGCTCGTGGTACCTTAAAGTAGTATGGGAGGTAGAGCCTTCAGTTATCAGGCCCCTCTCCTTTGGAATCAACTACCAGTCAGGGTCTGGGAGGCAGACACCCTCTCTACTTTTAAGAGTAGGCTTCAAACTTTCCTTTTTGATAAAGCTTATAGTTAGAGCTGGATCAGGCTTGGACCAGCTCTTAGTTATGCTGCTATAGGCTTAGACTGACACTGGGATCCTGTCTTTCCCTCTCTCTCCTTTTTCTGCCTGTCTCTCACTTTAACTCTTCCTGTCCCATTAAAGTTACTAACCATAGACCTTTCTGGAGTCCCTGAGCTCCCTTGCCTCGTAGGTTCAAGTTCAACTACTACTATCCGTCTCTCCACTATCATCTCTCTCTCTCCTTATCTCCCTCTATCCCTCTCTCCAACACGGTCTCAGCAGATGTGTGTCTAACATGAGTCTGGTCCTGCTGGAGGTTTCTGCCTGTTAAAGGAAGTTTGTCCCTGCCACTGCAACTTGCTAAATGCTGCAAAGTGCTCTGCTACGCTCCCAACATGCAGGCCTGCTCGTGGTACCTTAAAGTAGTATGGGAGGTAGAGCCTTCAGTTATCAGGCCCCTCTCCTTTGGAATCCTCTACCAGTCAGGGTCCGGGAGGCAGACACCCTCTCTACTTTTAAGAGTAGGCTTCAAACTTTCCTTTTTGATAAAGCTTATAGTTAGAGCTGGATCAGGTTTTGGAGGAGCTCTGAGGGAGGAGGGGAGGGGTTAGACGGAGTCCTGAGGAAATGCTACATTCAAATTCACGCTAGTTTTCTGAGACTACCAACCCCAGCTTTAACACTACAGTGCAGCACAAACATTAAACAGTCTTAAAATGCATTGAATAAAAAGACACAGTGAGGCGTTGGTGTTTGGGGCGCATGCATTGATCAGAATACTGTAGTCCTCTTTTACATTCATGCCTGAGGAGGTCAGTGTATCTAAGCTGTACTCTCAATGTGTTTCCCCCGATCAATACCATCAATCAGTGTCTCTTTTCTTTCTGGAAGGAAAACAAACACAAAGCGATCGCTCTCTTTTAAAGACCGTCCGACGAGCCTGCTGGTTGCTGCATTATGTAGAAGTTTCTCACACCTGAAATGAGCTGCCGGAGCAACCGCTCACATCTAAGACAGAGTGTTAATTTACAGTAACTCCCTCCTGACCCAGCGTGGAAAAAGGTGCCTTCAAACTGAGTATAGACATTTAGTTTGTAAATCTCTTTCCACACGAATGGATTCCTCATTTTTATTCCCATTGCAGTGTTAAAGGAGTTTGTCCTCACTATGTTTCCACTCGCAGTCTATCAGTGTGGGAGGTGTTTGCTGTTGGAGCTCTGCCTAAATGGTGCTGATTCCTTTCACAGTAATGCCCCTTGAGTCCTGCTGGTGTGGGTTGTATGTGCTATATTTGCTAAACTGAGGGGTCCTTGGGGGCGAGTGATAAAACCCACCATGGATTTGAAACCAGCTGAAGCCTCTCTCCCTCCATTGTTTGTTACTTCTTGTGGCTGCTTTGAAGATGTCATTTTAAACTCTCTTGCACTGACATTGACTTCATTTCTTGTGTGGATTAGTGGACTGTCTACATCCAGACCCCTTTTAATATGTGGCACCAGTATTGGCGCAGTCTGTTTTTGGAGGGCTCCACAAAAAGGTTAAATCTGTCCTCCTGCATGCAGACTGTCATTGCATTAAGAGATGTGCAGTTTCTGTGCAGATGTGTAGCTCTTTCTAGCACCATCTGTTCAAACAATGTTGCAATGTTACAATGCCATTTAGCAGATGCTTTTATCCAAAGCGACGTACATACGAGAACAAGAACAACACAAGCAAAGATCTAGACAAGAGGAAACAAGATCAGTAAGAGGAACAAAGTGCTTCAAGTCCATTTGGGTGCAGGTACTGCCAAGCAGTGTAAAGGCAATGCACAAATGAAGCAACCAAACAATTTAAGACCTTCAATTATCATCATCAACAATTAACATCACCACAATAATGACCAAAGTACCAAGTGCTGGGTCACTCAAGAGCTGAACACAGAGTCCCAGAGTAGAGCCGGACAGTGTGAGTCAACTGTAGCAGGAAGACATGACCTGCCCCTGGGGACAACAGTGGAGAACAGTCCAGCTAAGTGCATAGTGCTTCCTAAAGAGCTGGGTCTTTAGCTGTCTTTTGAAAGTAGAGAGGGACTCTGCAGATCGAATGGAGTTGACCAATTTAGGGAAAACAGAAGAGAAGAGTCCAGCTAGTGATTTTGAGGCCTTGTGTGCTGGAAGCACTAGGCGCTTTTCAGAGGCTGAGCGTAGCGGGCGAGAAGGGGTGCAGTAGACCTGGATGAGGGGTTCCAGGTAAGCTGGAGCGGTTTTGGTTCCTGCTTTGTAAGTCATGATTAGAGTTTTGTATCTGATGCGAGCTGCAACTGGAAGCCAGTGTAGCAAAATGAGCAGGGGAGTGACATGAGCTGTCTTAGGCTGGTTGAAGACCAGTCGTGCTGCTGCTGCATTCTGGATCATTTGTAGAGGTTTAACTGTGCATGCAGGGAGGCCTGCCAGTAGAGAGCTGCAGTAGTCAATGCGTGACATTACAAGAGCTTGAACCAGGAGCTGTGTTGCGTGTTCTGTCAGGTAGGGTCTGATCCTCTTGATGTTATAGAGGGCAAAACAATCAATCAATCTTTATTCATATAGCACCAAATTACAACAAATGTCCCTACAACAAACAGATCTCTGCAGATGTTTCATTCACTGACAGTGAAACTGTAGTAAACATGATCATGTGTGGTCACAAATGAAGCGTGACTCTGACCACTGAATCCCATTCTGACATCTGCAGACGATCCTGTGTTTCTGTGTTACCGTTAAACCATCCTCTCTCTCAGGACCGTCCCTTCTCTTGTATCTTCGTCACGTGCCGATGAGGAAATTATCAACGAATCTCTCCAGAAACTGGCAGCAAACAGAGTCATTCATAGTTCCTGGGATGTAATCTCTTTATGCAGCCTGGCCTGATGCACACATGTGCTCTGATGTTTAAGGGATTAGCTTTCATTCCAAGCAGGGAGAGGAGAAAGCCCCCTATCACGCACACTGGAATGCAAACCCGATTCACAAACACAAGCTGTCAGCTCACATTCATAATTTTTCCAATGGTTGATCTGTCACGTGCTGAATCGTCTCCAAGTGCGCTCTTCAGGGATTAGTAGACACCATGACATTTTAAAGTGCTGCAGCGCCAACGACTCTGTCCTTTTAATTCATATTTTTAGATGATGGTTTCACACAAACTGCTGACGCTCCACAATTAAATGAGCTCAAGGCGTGTAGCTTAAGTGACACTCTCTTTATAGTGGTGCCAATATTTTAACCCCAAAGAATACTTGCACGCTCAGCAGTAGATGGACTCTCATTAGAGGAGGCGACAGCTGAGACCTCGACGTGGATTTAGAAGCTAAAAGGTCTGTTTGTACTCCGGTCGATGGTATAGCTTCAGCAAAACCTTTGACACCAGATGATAGACCATCATGGCATCCGATCATTAAGACAGAGATTACCATCAGAGGTGTTAGATGGAAGGTTCAAGGATTCTGAGAAGAGCTGGTTGGAAAAAGTGCAAAAGCAGAAAACGTGCAAGAGTGAGAGAGTAGACGATCAGGAAGTCTTGTTTCTCCAGATTGGAGTCCATAAATAGTCCCGTTTGGTGCAGAGGTGCTCCCATTATGCAATCCCCACAGCTTACATTTCCTCCTTGCACCATCTTGGAGTGAGGTAAGGGCCTGTTTGTTTGTTTGTTTGTTTATTTGGATGGATGGGTGGACCCGATCTGCCAAAGAAATAATCCCTACATAATATTCATGGTTATAAGAAGAGGCCTGGCCTTTGGATGGCAGCAGGATAACCAGATGTCACTGGCAGCCATTACAAAAGGATGAGCTCTCAAAGAACCCAGCACTACTCCCCCTCCCTCCTCCCCCTTTGAAGCTCTTCTTTTTTTTCGGCGCTCTGTGCTGAGGTGCCTGCTGGGAAAGGAGCCAGTGTTGCTTTGCTGATTCAGACAATGAATTAAATATCATATCAGCGTCGTGGCTGCTTCGCTTTAATAGACTCTGCAAGTCAATCTGCTTTAATGAAGTTCAATGTGTCTGGTCTCAGTGGTGAGTGTGTGTTGACTTCAGGGGGTTTCTGTTGCTTTGCATCATCAAATGAAGACGTTTCTGTTTGTGATTTAAGTACTATTACACCAGAGGACGTTTGTCTGTGCATCTCTGTCTTTCTGCATCTCCCTTTATTCCATAGACGACTGTCATGAGTCTTGTTTCACTCTGTCTCATCCAGAACAGCTACATAGATTGAGCAGGAAACACAGAGGCTTAGGTATAATGGCCCTGAAGGTCAGCTGCACACACATTTCACAAAATGCAAAAGCATTTCATCAAACATATAAATACTTAATGAAACACAGAAACATTTTCTTTCCCACAGCCATCAGCACACTCAATAAACAATAACAGAACGAACACTGTGCACTTTGCTGCACATAGACACTTGATAGATTTATTTATTGCACTGTGACACTTTACCTTTTAAATTGTTTATTCTATTTATTATTTAAAAGGACCATGCATATTAATTAACACTTCTGTAAATATGCCAGAGTTAGCCAAAAGGCTAGTTTACATCTGTAGTCCCTTCCCAGAGGAAAATTTTACTGCTCAAGGTTTTCTCTTCTAAGTCTCTGGAGACAAAATTGAGATTCTCACTTCAGCCTCATTCAAGTTTCAAACTGTTCTCATTAGTTTCTCCTAAAATTCACTAGGAGAAATAGTTGAGACCATGACATGAGTCTTATTTGAGACTTAAATGAGAGATCCCATTAATGGCTAATTTTCTTCTCTTTTTTAAAATATATTTTTGGCCTTTTTGCCTTTATTTGACAAGACAGCTGAAGACAGAGAGGACATGTGGGGAAAGACATGCAGGAAATGTTCAACCGGCCAGGAATTGAACCGGCGATCCCTTCGATGAGGACTGTAGCCTCTGTATGTGGGGCGCTTAGACCGCTAGGCCACCAGTGCCCAAAAGAATCCACCCCTTTAATTGTAATAATCTGGCTAAATCTGGTCAGCCCTTTTTGCGGCCCATATTTTAAATAAATGGTCTGTCATACCTGAAATCTCTATCTTTTGCAATTTCTCTCTAATCCACTAAATCTTTGTGAAGTTGTTTTGTTCCAAACAGACTTGTAAAGGAAGGACCAGACTGTGAAGTCAAAGAAGAGATCATTTCACATCTAAATAGCTGATCTTGAAGTGGTTCAAATGTTTTAATGAGAATTGTAAGTTTGTGGACAATTACATTGAAATCTTAATTTTGCAGGGCACTCTAAATGTTCATGAAAAGATGAGCTCAGGCTCTTTCTTTGCTCCATCTGAGCTCAACTTGAGACACAAAAACTGAGTCTGACAAAAACAAATGGATGAGGTTAGATTGAGACATTTGAGAGAGCTCCCTGATTTCTCCACCTGAGCTCAAAAGGAGTCACAACACTTGAGAAATACCTGAGAATCATTTCAGATTTTGACCAGCTCTCCTTTTGACCTGAAAGGGAGACTAAGCTGAGACTTTTTGCAACTTTTTTTCTGGAGGCAAGAATGAGAAACAGGAGACATAAGCTGTAGTCTCATTTTGCTTTCAAACAGATCTCATTGTTGTCTAGGAGACAGAAATGAAACACTTTTGAGATCTCCTCTCTAAATTAATTTTCCTATGGGTTGCCAGATGTTAAAATAAGATCAAGATTAAACAAAGATAAAATAGGGTAAAATAAGATCAAAATAAGAAGGTAGAGGAGAAAGCAAAACACAAACAAACAAACAAAAAAAAAAAAGAAGAGAAGAAAAGAACAAACAGCACCATATGATTAAAAATGACTATAAGCTACATAAGGACATGATATGACAGTCTTTGAGAAAGTGTCGATGGACATAAAATACATGGAGCAAGACAATCAGGTTATATGGTAAGTCCTGTCTTTATTGAATGCATGTATTTGTTTATGTCTGAGTGCATCAATTTTGATTGAGTGTCAATATTAATTTTGTTGTAGCACTAAAATGACAATAAAGGCTTCTGATTCTGATTCTGATCATGCAAAAATATTTCATGCAACTCAGAAATACTTTTTTTAACATATTTTATGAAACTTAAAAAACAATTCACTGCACACCAGAAAATGTTACTTAATGCAAAAACATAAATGCATTTCACGCAATACAAAAAAAGTACTGTCCCAAAACAGGGGCGATTCTAGGATCGGATGTTTAGGGGTGCTGAGCCGGGCAAGACACATTTCA
The DNA here is from genome assembly GCF_009762535.1 of Notolabrus celidotus. Taxonomy (NCBI): domain Eukaryota; kingdom Metazoa; phylum Chordata; class Actinopteri; order Labriformes; family Labridae; genus Notolabrus; species Notolabrus celidotus. The sequence goes on along the minus strand of NC_048283.1, from coordinate 1,926,452 downwards.
CTGTTTTGTGCATTTTAAAGCAATTTAATTCCCACATTAGTGAAAGAAAATTTTAACACATTTTTGGGAAAGTCTGTGACTAAACCATCAAATCTGATATAGGTTATTTAAATGCTGAGCCACAGTAAAAGAGGAATGGATTGGAATCATAAAAGAAACATATGGTACCCCTCTTTTCTGGGGAAAGACAACTCATTCTGATACAGCAGCTCCTCAACATAAACATAAGCAGTATGTATGTTTCTGGAGTAAACCAGCCTCCTATAGTGAGTACCAAAAATACCAAAAATTGACATTGGAGTTATTTTTTGGACTTTCATTTGAAATGCAATGCACAGCATGTAAAACGCAGTGAAGCTGCTGTATTTTTGTTGTTAGAATATTACATTTCAACCAAGTACTGTATGGTTTTGAAACTTTTCTAGCTTGTTAAAAAACGACATACAGTAAAAAAATAAAAAATCTCTCAAATTTTAGGGGTGCTGGGATTCAATTTAGAGGTGCTTCAGCGCTCCCAAACATGGGCTAGAAACGCCTATGTCCCAAAACATAAAAACATTTCACAAAAAGGTTTGCAAAGATGAGAAATATGTTTGAATTTGGTGAAATGTTTTTACATTTTTTGTTATGTTTTTTCACTTAGCCTTCAGGGCCACCGTACATAGTGAATGTGACAGGGTCAACACATCTGCAAGGATCACAAGGGCAGAAAGCTTCAGGTCAAGTGTATAGATTAAGTCTGCTCTTATTCACACCTGTATGGTGGGTCATTCCCTCTATACCAGGGGTGTCAAACTCATTTCAGTTCAGGGGCCACACACAGCCCAAATTGATCTGAAGTGGGCCGGACCAGCAAAATCATAACATAATATGTTTGTATGGTCTTTTTTGCCATGATGAATCTCCCAGTGGGCTTTTGCTCTTTAAGCACTGAGACCTGCTGCGAACACACCAAACACACAAGTTATCCATTCACCTGACACAGAGTTTAATGTTTACTGCAAAAGAACAGATAGATTATAATAATGAAGAAGGTAAAGTTCACTATTTTGGACTCCTCAGTTCCAGCATGAACAGTTTCCTTGCTGGACAGTGTTGTATGCAGCGGTGTAGTGCTAGTGTTAGTAGTTAGTGGATCATCTTATAGTGCCCAAAAAAATCTTTATGAATCTCAATCGGATTATGCAAACAGCAAGTCATTTATTTTATCACTTTGAGAAAAAAAGTCCTGAAAAAAAACAAACGCTTTTCAGCTTCTGGTTCACTCAGTCAGCACCATAGACTGTATACAATATGCTGCTCGACTGCTGTCGAGCTATTGTGATGTAAAGAGGCTGGCTGACTAGCCAACAACTACAGTGTTCCCGCCTGTCAGTCAAGTCAGCTGTGCCTCTCATTGGAAGACTCATAATCTCAATATCTTCCAAATTGCTGCATTAGAAAAAAACTCAACCCCTACAGTGTGCCGATAGAGAAATGAGCTATCCAGACTACACTGGTCTTTTGTACCAGGCTGTAAACATGTTTATTTCTACTGTAAAGATCGTCTTGAGCCAGCCTCAAGCAGATCCTCAATGAACTGCAGTTTTTAGCACTTCCACATTGGACTCATATTTTATAGACCAGAGGTTGCCGCCTGATCTCAACTGAATTTTGCAAATAGCAAGTAATCTATCTTCTCACTTTAAGAAAAAAAGGATTGTTCAGGTTTTGGTTCACTCCTATGATTTTATGTGACCCCCCCAGAGGACAAATCTGAAATAGTAGTTACTTTCATTGAAAAATCCAGTTAATGTGTTCTCTGTAATTTCTTCACTTTGCAAAGTGGTTCCGCAGGCCGGATTTGAACCTTTGGCGGGCCGGTTTTGGCCCGCGGGCCGCATGTTTGACACCCCTGGTATAGATTAAATCTGCTCTTATTCACACCTGTATGGTGGGTCATTCCCTCTATACGCACATGCCTGTGAAAATACCTGGCAGCAGAAAAAGTCCATTATTAACGGACTGTTACATCCATGCATGGGGTAAAATGTTTGAGAAGGGAGCCTTGGACACCACCTTCATTGATGCTGCTGGTTTTCCTGTGAACACATTAACCCCCTTGAGTGTCGTCATGTCTGCTGTCTTCATCCTGCACATCCAGTAGTCGCACACAGCTTGAGATCTCTGGTTTGCCCTCTAGAGATATCCTCCAGTAACATCTGTAGTGCAAAAACAACTAGGTTTGCAAATACTGCATGGCGCAGCTAAAAAGCAAGAATGTCAATACATCCATCCATCCAGTATCTTGACTGCTTATCCTGTTAGGGGTCACGGGGGGCTGGAGCCTATCCCAGCTGGCTTTGGGCGGAAGGCAGGGTACATCCTGGACAGGTCACCAACCCATCACAGGGCTGAGTATCAATACACAAAGTCCATGTGATGTCATATTTTGTGTCTGCACTCTTTTTACCCTCCTTTCTGAATGAGGTAACTGCAGGTTTGTGACAGTAGATTCTATCCCCTCTCTCATGAGTGCACTCATCACTCACCAGTTTTGTCCCATCAAATCAAGCAGAGAGGAAATTGAGCGACTTCATTTTCCACCCAAACAAACACGAAATCTCACAAACAGAGAGGGGAACAGAAGAGGACAGTCGGAGGTAACCAACCCTGCAAATGACTCCTCTCGCATGCATATGGACGTCAGCTGTTTATTTTCGTGGAGCGGAGCAGCCCCATGCTGTTGAAAACCTGGTCACGTTTCTGCCTAATCATGCAGAAACTGCTCTCTACAAATTACTCCAATTTAAGGGATCGAGGAGGGAAGCAAATTAGGGGCATGGGTACAATTTACTGCTTATACTTATAATGTAGTTTCCCTAATCGTACATGCAGGGAGGCCACTGTATGAATACATAAAGTTAATAGCTCCTTGCTGACGACTCACTACCTTCTTGTCAGTGCTGCTGTTAGTTTTAGGAATTCAACACGAGCTCATCCCAGAGGTCAAAGGTCAGGCATCTTGATTCCTCATCCTTATTTTGCTCCAGTTGGTTTCAGGCAGTGCTGACCCCTCTTGAGGGGCCAAATCTAATGAAACCCCTCTGGACTTTGTGCAGATTTCAGCTCCATATCCAAACCCTGGATGATGCTGCTTCATATGTAAATGTGCAGGTTTACCTCCGGGCTATATATACTGTCCTTCCAATGTTAACTTATTGACAAACTGTCCGTCTTACCGCTGCTTTTTTCAGGTCTAAAAAGCACATCCACATTCATACTCTCAAGGTCTTTAAAGCCTCTGGTAACCCGAATGAACAAAAACGTTCTACCTATGATATTTCAGACCTTATGTAAATACTGAAAAATATGTAAAAATATTAGAACTCAACTTTGATCCATTTTTCAAATATGTTCCATTACGTTTTTTAACAGGTTTTCACACTGGGTTTTAAGGGGGCTGGTTTAACCTGATACTTATTACGTAATAAATATCCAACCAATCAGAAATGAAACACTGAGTCATGTGCACACATGTTCAACAAAACTACTCCGCTCCTGCTCAGACCGTCTCCTGTTAGCTTGTTTGCTAATCACGTACTGCCTGAAATCTGTCTGTGTAGCTGTCTCTCTGCCCTTTGCACCGCTGTGCTCGTGTGTCCCTGTCTGCACAACCGGTTCACTAACTTTCCCCAGGACTGGTTCACTAACTTTCCCCAGGAACGGTTCACTAACTTTCCCCAGGACCGGTTCACTAACTTTCCCCAGGACCGGTTCACTAACTTTCCCCAGGACCAGTTCACTAACTTTCCCCTGGACCGGTCACTTACTCTCCCCAGGACCGGTTCACTAACTTTCCCCTGGACCGGTCACTTACTCTCCCCAGGACCAGTTCACTAACTTTCCCCTGGACCGGTCACTTACTCTCCCCAGGACCGGTTCACTAACTTTCTCCAGGACCGGTTCACTAACTTTCCCCTGGACAGGTTCATTAACTTTCCCCAGGACCGGTTCACTAACTTTCCCCAGGACCGGTTCACTAACTTTCCCCAGGACCGGTTCACTAACTTTCCCCTGGACCGGTTCACTAACTTTCCCCAGGAACAGCTCACTAACTTTCCCCAGGACCGGTTCACTAACTTTCCCCAGGAACAGCTCACTAACTTTCCCCAGGACCGGTTCACTAACTTTCCCCAGGAACAGCTCACTAACTTTCCCCAGGACCGGTTCACTAACTTTCCCCAGGACCGGTTCACTTACTCTCCCCAGGACTGGTTCTCTAACTTTCCCCAGGACCGGTTCACTAACTTTCCCCAGGAACAGCTCACTAACTTTCCCCAGGACCGGTTCACTTACTCTCCCCAGGACCGGTTCACTTACTCTCCCCAGGACCGGTTCACTAACTTTCCCCAGGACCGGTTCACTTACTCTCCCCAGGACTGGTTCAATTACTCTCCCCAGGACGGGTTCACTAACTTTCCCCAGGACCGTCTCACTAACTATCCCCAGGACCGGTTCACTTACTCTCCCCAGGACCGGTTCACTTACTCTCCCCAGGACCGGTTCACTTACTCTCCCCAGGACCGGTTCACTTACTCTCCCCAGGACCGGTTCACTTACTTTCCCCAGGACCGGTTCACTTACTTTCCCCAGGACCGGTCCACCATCTTTCCCCAAACAGCTCAGAGTTCAGACAAACAGCTCCGTCTGACACCCTGAGCCGAGCTCCTCTGCGTGTACATACTACCCTTCAGCCTCCTCTGCTCCGGGCGTCCCATGGTCCTGATGCCTCGGAGACTACGGAGTGATAAAACTAATAAACTAAGTATTGATTCTGAAGTATTTTGTGACTCAGCACTCAGAGACCATTGTAAATGAATAATTTTCAGACTCTGGAGTTTTGATGTCTTTAGATTCAGAGTCAGACGGCTCAAACATGCAGGCTGTGAACTCTCTCTTGACCTGTCAATCAAAGAGTTAGGCCACGCCCACACAGTCCTGAGAAATACTCAGAGTTTTTTCAGAGTTGTGGATGTTTATCTTCACTCAGATTTTTGTACATTTTGATATTCTATATGAATTTTAAATATTCCACTCACGTTTCCAGAGGCTTTAAAGTCTCTTGAATCTGGATGCCACTTCAAATACTCCTATGAGACATAATTCTGCATTGCATTGCGCTGACTTTTTCAAAACGTAATAACCTTTTTTCTGTTCAGTGATTGTGTCCGCCCTCCTCTCGTCCGTCCTGAGCAGTATCCCACCTGGCAGATGCTCCATGTTGCCTTGTGAAACGCGGCGCTGCCTGCTCTAATCAGAGAACCACAGGCAAATGGATGAGGATTAATTAAAAATGAACGTGAGGTTGAACCCCAATCCGGCATCGCCTGCTGGGAGCCAAATTGCAAAACTCAAAGCTTCCTGAAAATCTGCTTATGGTCTGAGAAAACAACCTCAGTGATGTGAGGAAAAGCCTTGATTGTGTGTGCGTTTTAAGTTTGAAGGAAGGAACTTTGAAACAAACCCTACAGCCTGCTATTTCACTATATGATTCACCCCTTTTCTGCAGATGTACATCAGTTGTTCTGATAAGAACACCTCTGAGCATCAGGAGTCTTGAATCATGAAGTGAATATAGTTTAAATTCTGCCAACCCCACAGACAGTTTCAGTTTTGTCTGTCTGCTCTCACCTCGGTCTCTGTTGGCCGTATTGTAGATGTCCTCGTCTGTTCCTGCTGCTCATGAATGGAGCTCTGACAGACACACACGCTTGAATCCAGCAGGAAGGTCTCTGGATGGGTGACTTTGCATTTAGCTTGGGATGCATTCACTGTGAAAGTGCTTCTGCACCCGATTGCAACAGATGAATGCTTGAATAGATTGGCAGCGGCCTTTGAGATTTGTTTGCTCCCGTTCGGTTCGTGAGTTGGGTCTGAAGCCAATGCAGCTGCGACTGAAAACCAGCAGAGCAGTGATGCTAAAAAAACTCCACAATGTAAAGCCAAACCTGATGCTATTCCGGTAAAAGTTCACTTTGTTAACTTGATTTATTTCTGATGTATCTGAAGAGAACACGCCTCAGTGTGTGCATTTAGCTGTTTAGAGGAGACCGGCACCAACGCTTTGCAACAGCAGGTTCAATCCATCACAGTTTATGTTCAAAAGCATTTTATTGACGGTGCAACTAACTTCTTTTGGAAGGCGTGTAAAATCTGCAAAGTGAGTTTTGCAGAGTGTCTGAGCTCTTGGTTCTGTGGTAAACAAGGTAAACAAAGCAATGCAGATGTTTGTTTTACTCCTCACTTGTTGGACAAGACTGAAAAAGTCTGTGCTTAAAGTTCCTGTGTGGAGGACAGGGACTGGCTTCTTACAGGCTCATTCTAAGCTAACAGAACCAAGATGATTTTTGTTATCTGTTCTGATAAATGCAGCAAAATACTACACACTGCACCTTTAAGCTTCTGATATTATTCACCCCACAAACTGATATATCCAGAGCAGACAAAACATCCCATTTCTCCTCACTGACAAAGAAACTTGGCGTGATTCTTGTAAAGTTCATCATTAAATCTTAGAGCAGCTTGTGTTGTCTCCTCTGCTGCCTGTTGACTGTCAGCCAACACTCAATCATCCTTAACAGCAGAGGAGGCTGAACCAGCATCCAGTCAATATAGCTGTAAACTGACTTTGTAAGCTGCAGAGGAGCTAATAGAGCTGCTGAGTGGTGCTGCCCTCTGTCTCCATCTCCCCTTACTGTTTGTGTCACTGTTAGAGCGCTGTTGGGTCATTTTTGAAACGAGATTCAGTTTGATAACAGCACGCAACTGTGTTCCCCTTCCTCTCCCTGAGAACAATGATGCAGCAGCGATGAAAGGTCACTGAATCCAGCTGGAGAAATCCAACCCGACTCTGGCTGTTTGCTGTCCACTCATCAGATTTCAGGGGGTTTCACGTGACGCCTGCTGTACCTTCTTCTACATACGATGGCAGGCCTCTCAAAACAGCCATAAACACTTTGACCTTTGACTCGGCCTGAGAGCACTTCTGAGGTGAAATGTGTGTGTTTGTGTTTGTGTATGTGGGACGTGAGGTCCATGTGAAGTAGGTGAGTCCTCCGCCTGCAGGAGGACGAGGTCTCTGTTGTTCTGGCTGCACAGAAAGGTCAGTCCATCGGGGGAAGCTGAACTCATAGAAGCGATGAGGAGTCACTTTGTTCTGGAGGATTCCTATTTCCAGCGCTGTCCCCGCTAAACAACCGTGTCAGGACATTCATTTTCCAGTCCGTGTGAGACCGTGATGATCCTGCAGCTGAGTCAAACTTGAAGTTAAAAGGTTTAATTTATGAGATGTTTTGCTCCACTTTGCATTTTGACGCCTCATTAACAAACAGAAGCAGTGTGTTGTTGCATCAGTGTGTGTCAGTGGGAGGAGGACGAGGGGTTTCCTGAGAGTACTCATCTTTAGAATATCCAGCTGTTGTTCAATCCAGAGATTTGGCTGACTCGTGCATATATGCCCATCCCTCTTTTTAAAGCTGTTATAGTAATGTAGTGTCCTGGAAACCTGCCAGCACTCACTCACTCACTGAATGCAGCAGGAGAAAAAAAACAACACAAATCCCCTCGGAGCCGACAGCTCGGGTGTTTTGCCTCCCATATGATTATTATTATTTGCACGTCTCTCACTCCAAGCACCCTGGATTTGTTCTAACAGTTTCTTTGTTGACAAAAAACAAACCCTGCTTCTCTGTGTATTAGTGTATCACGGTTGCAGCTGGGTTCATGGTGAAGCAGAAGACATTTATAGAGTTACAGTAGAATAACAGTAGGCTTAGTTAGAGCTGCCTCAGGTTGAGAGGAGTCCCTAGTTCTGCTGCTATAGGCTCAGACTGCAGGGGCACTGACGCACCAAGACCCCTGATCTTTATTGTCTTGCCAAAAATCAAGACTCAACATATTCAATACCAAAAAAGATCTAAATAAACAATGATAATGATGACGGCCGTCAACAAAAGGAGACCTTCAGCTGAATGTGTCGGTGTTGGTGTTGATTCATTCATTGCTTTTTCAATGTTTTTAACCGCAGGCACAAAATTCTGGGTCAACTTTTTTTTGTCAATTTTTTTTTGTTTTTGAAAAAAAAAAAAAAAAATTTTTTTAAATTGTCAAAAAATGTTTTTCAAAAAAAAAAAAATCAAAATTTTTTTTTTCAAAAATTTTTTTTTCAAAATTTTTTTTTCATTTTTTTTTTTCAAATACTTTTGTCGATTTTTTTTGTAATTTTTTTTTTATCAAATTTTTTTTATTAAATTTGTTTTCCAAAATGTATTTTTTCCCAAAAAAAATTCAACCAATCACATTGATTGTTTTTCCATCTGAGATTCACTTGATTTCTCTTTCTTTCATTAGTTTTTATTTGTTCTATCTTTTTTGCATGTGTGTGTACTTTTCAAAAGAAGAAGCTGTGATTCTCTTGATTTAGCAGCTTGTAACAGTAGTCTTCTCTCAGCCCACCGTGAATGCGTCTCTCCCTGTGTTCCGGTATTAAAAGTGACCCTGTAAACTGGAGACCTTCAGCTGAACGTGTCAGTGTTTGTGGAGTTTACACAGCTGTTGAAACACAGAGGGAGTTCCTGGGAATGCAAACTAGTTTAGTTTTTATTAAGATTTCAAAATATCCTCATCAGATATTTAATGATGGTCTAAAGACGTTTATGAGGGATGGATCCGGCTGAGAGTCTCCAGTTAACAGGGTCGCTGTTTAAACCAAAACACCGGCCGATCTCTGCCACGGCTTTTTGAGTTCAAAAGGATTTTAAAGCCGTGTTGAAACGTCTTTGCTACTCGCGCTTATCTTTTTTTTCAACATTTTTTTTTCAAATTTTTTGTTTTTCAAATTTTTGTTTTTCAAATTTTTTTGTCAAACTTTTTTTCAAATTTTTTGTCAAATTTCTTTTTTTTAATTTTTTTTTTTCAAATTTTTTTGTCAAAATTGTTTTTGTCAAAATTGTTTTTGTCAAAACATTTTTGTCAAAATTTTTGTGTCAAAATTTTTTTGTCAAAATTTTTTTGTCAAAATTTTTTTGTCAAAATTTTTTTGTCAAAATTTTTTTGTCAAATTCTTTTTGTATATATTTTTTTGTCAAATGTTTTAATCAAAAGGATTTTAAAGCCGTGTTGAAACGTCTTTGCTATTCGCTCTTATCTCCTCTCACGTGTTGATTCAGTGAATCCATCTGTGATGAAATATAGCACCATCTAAAACAGACCAGCTGAGTCTCTTCATGCTAACAGGCTAACTGTTGTGTTGACTCATGATACCTGCCTGTCCGTCTTCTTCTATGGTGTCATCTGTGATGAATGGCATTCGTCTTAGTTATACTGCCCTCTACTGGTCTGGTGGTGGAGTGCAGTATTTATTTATTTTCTCCATATGTCACTGCTGAGGTTGAAACGCAGACGACAATGGGGACAAAGGAACCTTTTAGTTCAGGGTAAAGTAGTTCTGGGGGCTAAAAGAACCAGGAACTCTTGGTCAAAATGCACCTTTATTTGAAAGTCAGTTGTTAGACTCCTGCAGTAAATATGTTGGTGATCCATAACAAGAAAAGATACAGTCAAAATTGCTCCAGAGAGAAAAGTGTGTAAATGCAAATGTGTGTGTTTGTCTCACATGGATCTCTTTAATCAGTTCAGTGATTGTTTGTTTGTTTGTTTGTTTGTTTGTAGATGTGTTTCAAAGCAGAGACAAAGCAACCTGTGCTTTTGCTCCACAGGTTCACATTCATTTATCTGTTGCACCTTTACACGTTGTCGTCTGAAAGCTTCTCGTTATTTCTGATTAATATTTATGTAGCTTAGCTTTAAAGCTGAATCGACCCTCAGGGATGAATCAAACTGTCCGAATCAGTGAATGTGATTGGATGTGACCCTGATGAGCAGCCCGGCACTCTAAGCCTCCGCCATCAGATGTGTGATAGAAAGGTTGATAGAAGTGGAAAGCTTTTGGAGTGGCTGTAAAACCAGCAGAGTGCTAAAAAAAAAAAAAAAAAAAAAAAGATCAGTCCGTTTTCCACTTTCAGAGCTCTGGTCATCATCTCTTTCGGTTTTTGACACCAACATGTTCAGAGCAGTGAGTGCACCTGAGAGAGAGAGAGAGGAGCATCACTCAGAGGGAAACAAGAAGAGCACAAGCTGCCCGATGATCAAAACGCCTCTAAATGTTCTCAGATCTCTGCAGTGAAGTTGTTGCTTTGGATATCATTAAACATGGTGACCAAAGCAGCATAAATAAGTGGAAAGTTTGTGCATGAAACAGAAATCCTCATTAAAGGAAAGTTCTGAAAAGCATCAAAGTCTCACTGCACCAAAACACCAAGAATCTGGAGACACATTTATTTATTTATTGCAGAAATGTGGATCCTATCTGGAGCATTTATGGAGATTCAACATATCAGGACTTAAACTGAGAAGAATTGCTTTCAGAATCGATATATATGACAATGTTGTGGTCCAACGATATCCAGTAGTACTCAGTTCATCATATCTGGGTCATACTTTAAAATATCTAGGCAAAAACATCTCCACATTCTGAGGTGTTTTGCACAATGTGTCAGCTCTGAAATATATCTGCTGTATATTTTATAACGTTTGCATGTTCAGTGTTGTTGTTTGAATCTGGGAGCTTTTTAGAAAAGGAAGACTCAATTGTCAAACCCGCTGCTCCTCTGAGATGTTCTCTTTCAGATTTTTCACACACTGCGTGGTGAAATATGTGTTCCCTAAAATGTACTTTAGGCAGAAAAATGCACAGTTACTGTAAACCCTCAAGAGATCCCCAGCATCTCCACAAGACTGATGCACCAAAGCACTGTAAAACAATATGGTTTAACATCATTACAGTGTTCTAGCAACTAATATGTATCACCATAATTAACAAGAAGCATGTATTTCTGCAGAAGTTAGCATAGAAATTCCTGTTTAAGAGATATTTCAACATAAAGCACGATGTCAACCTCCTGATGGAACACGAGTAAAGTCAGAGAATCATCCTCTGGGGATCATGAGTGTCTGTGTTACATTAAATGTTGTTGAGGTATGTCAGTCTTGAAGACTGAAAGACACAATATTGTCTCCTTATGTAGAACAGCACAGCTAGCATCGCTTAATATAACCATGCAAAAAGCTAGCGTTAGTTCCTTTACAGTTTTATCAGAACTTGTTAAGTAGGCAGCTACTTTTATTCAACAGATGCAAGAAATCTGAAAAAAAATGAGTAGAGTTGTTGTATCTTGGTTAAAAATCCTGGAGGTTTGTGTTGATTTTGGCGCCCCCTGTGGACAAAACAGCACTTCATGTTTCTGGTGGTTTTAAAAGAAGTTGTATTTTTTAAAAGTAGTTTTTTTAAACAAAAATGTATCCTGTATTCTTTGAGAAGTCCTATACACCACTTATCAAGAATTTATAACATTGTAAATATTAACAGAAGGCTGTTTATGCAGCATGCTGGTCACCTTTGTCTGACATTAGCCACACTGCAGCAGTTTCAGACATTAAACTTATACAAAATACAATAATACAATTAAAAGACAGCTAAAGACCCAGCTCTTTAGGAAGCACTATGCACTTAGCTAGACTGTTCTCCACTGTTGTCCCCAGTGGCAGATCATGTCTTCCAGCTACAGTTGACTCACACTGTCCGGCTCTACTCTGGGAGTCTGTGTTCAGGTCTGGAGTGACCCAGCACTTGGTACTTTGGTCATTATTGTGGTGATGTTAATTGTTGATGATGATAATGGAAGGTCTTAAATGGTTTGGTTGCTTCATTGTAGATGTTCCTTATTTACTTTTGTGCATTGCCTTTACACTGCTTGGCAGTACCTGCACCCAAATGGACTTGAAGCACTTTGTTCCTCTCACTGATCTTGTTTCCTCTTGTCTAGATCTTTGCTTGTGTTGTTCTTGTATGGACGTCGCTTTGGATAAAAGCGTCTGCTAAATGACATTGTACATTGTAAAAGAGAAAAGTGAGGAAGACAAATAAAAGGAAATAAAACCATTTGAAATAATAAAAACAAAAAAAGATAAAATACTTAAAAAAATATGAAATATAAAATATAAACAATATATTTAAAAAAATATTAAAGGTGACGTATCATGCAAAATGGACTTTTTAATGGTTCTCTACCTGAAATCTGTGTCCCTGTCTACAAACCCCCCGAGAATGAAAAAAATCCATTCTGCCCCTGTTCTGATTTCTCCACCTTTCTGTAAATGTGTGCTGAAACGAGCCGTTTCAGACTTCAGTGTTTTTGTTACGTAACAACAATATCCGGTCTGTCACGGAGTCAGAGCTCGGAGCTTGTTCAGCCCATAGACTGTATAAAATACAACTCAACCCCTCCTCCGTTTTTCATTACCTGCACACATGTGTGCTAACAAGGAGCTTAGGAGGGAGGCATGCTAGTTGTAGGCTGTCTTAATAAACACAAAGGTCGGTTTTACTCCCCACGTCTGCAGATTTGAAGATCTAGTGGATGATTTTTATTTATCATGGATAAGTGCTAGCGCTAATTAGCATAGCTACATAGCTACATGTTCATAGCTGTAGCTGTGTACCAAGACACACGTCGACATACTGACAAATAAAACAACAAGAAACACTAAATCAGTGACCAATCCTTCAGAAAGGTCCCGCTGCCTTTCTGGTAGAGGTCGGTTTTACTCCCCACGTCTGCAGATTTGAAGATCTAGTGGATGATTTTTGTCATGGTAAAGTGCTAGCGCTAGTTAGCATAGCCACATAGCTACATGTTCATAGCTGTGTACCAAGACACACGTCGACATACTGACAAATAAAACAACAAGAAACACTAAATCTGTGAGCAATGGTTCAGAAAGGTCCTGCTGCAGGCGCCTCTCCGTCAGGATCAGATTCAGGATCAGATTCAGAGGGTTGAAGTAACGCGGGTCTGTGAGCAGTCGTGTATATTCAGCCAACATGTAAACATTAGATCAACGTGCTGGAGAGCCGAGGCACATCCACTTCCTGAGGGGGCGTGGTCAGAGAGAAAACAGACTGTTCTGAGGAGGACTGAAGAAGAGGGTTCTTCAGGCAGACCAAAATCTGATTTCAAAGTGTTTTTTTGAGCATAAACTTTAAAGACATGTTTTGGGGACCTCTTAGACCAATATATGTTGATGAAAAAAGCATGATATGTCACCTTTAATGAGAACGAATTAAAATAATAAAAACATCTGGATTAAAACAATATAGAAGCATCAGTATTACTTGTATTAATATTACTAGTTTTATATCAAGATAAAAAACTCCTTCATATGGAGCTTCAAACTGAAAACCTGCAGCAACTTATGTTTATGAAAATGTTCTCTAGCCATATTTTTTCTTCAAACTTTCACTCTTCGGTCACTGAAGTTATTTTATTTAGCAGAAATAAAGTAGAACAAATCTTGTTTTCCTTTTGGGATGTCCTTAAAGCTGCTGTGAGGAACTTTTGTTTTGTATCGATTCTGGCGCCCCCTTGTGGACAAAGTGATACCTCTTATCTCTTGTCCTATACATGCAAAAGTAGTGTATTCAACAAAAACATCATCCTGTTGTCTTTAAACAGTCCACTTTATCAGGCAATGTGATTCTTTTCCATGAAAACAGTTGAATAAAGGCTGTTCATCATCTGGTCTGACACCTACCCCCTCAGGGCGGTTTCAGGCATTAAAAATGACAACAGAGAAGGTGTCAGTGTTGCTGTTGATGGTCTTGTTTCCTATTGAAGGTCATAAAGAGGCATCAGTATCATTTTCAGTCTGTTTCTAAGCCAGTTCAAAACTCCTCACAGGACCTTTAACTCCGTACTTAACTGAGGAAGTCGAATAAAATAAAATGTTCTGAACTGAAACATCTTAACAGTGAAAACAACCAGGAGGATTTTAACTTATATTTTGGGGACAGGGTCTTGGAGCTGATTTCAAAAGTCACATCATAACTTGCCTCCATCAGATCTGTGATAGACTTCAACTCGTTCCACTTCCCGCAACACGAGGATTTAAGCATCACTCGTGGCGCGGGTCCAGCTTTGGATCTGTGACTTCAGTCCCAGCTGAGCGCAGGGATGGAGACGCGGAGGGCGCAGCATCAGCACATCAGCGGTCAGAGCGCGCGCGGCAGCTTCTCCACAGCAGCTCTCACAACGAGACAGAATCACACAGAGACACAGAGGCGACCTAAATCATCCCAGCTATCAGGACAGTCCCCGGGGGGCTCGGCAGCCGGAGAGGGAAATTAATGAAGAAGGAGGGCGAAGAGGAACACTGCGCGTCTCTGCTGCTGCTGCTGCTGAGACAGATGTTGGAGAAGTCTGTTTGAATGTAGGAGGAGGAAGAAGAGGAGGAAGAGGAAGGAGAGGGAAAGTGTTCCGGAGAGAGATGAACACGTTTTTCCTGCTGGAGACGGACGATGAGAGAGAGAGAGGAGGAAGTTTTCTTGAGATCTGTCCTTCAGTGAAATCTTCAGCTGGTGAGTTTCTCTCTTTTTCACTACTTTCGACCTTTTATTCAGTTTACTCTCTATTTCACTGGAAGAAAACTAGAATATCCAAGGATTGTGTCTATTGCTGCTCACATGATTATTCACAAAAGCTGTTTGATGGTAGTTTATGGCACAGATTGAGTTTGGAGTCATTTCTTTGATGTTTAGGACTCATATTTTCCAGGTGCCACTCTTCTATCCATAAAAGTTCTACTGCAATTTGTCTATGGAACCAAATAATTACTCGTAATTGATGTTATGCTCCTCAGTGCATCTCATTTGTTATCACTAAGCCACTACGATAATCCTCAATTGTTCCCACTGGCGCGTAAAGTGTGCCAAGCGTTTTTACGCAGTGTTCGATCGGCTCGTGCTTTAATTTCCAAAGCCTATACCCTGAAAATGGGTCATGTGATTACTTAAGAACATCAATATTTAAACAAATATCTCTGAAATGTAATTGAAGACTCAGTTAAAGCTATGGAGAACAGGGGACAGAAGAGAAAGGATGCCCAAAGTTGGCTGAAATCACTTATCAGATGTTACAGATTGAGTAAAGTTTCCTTTCTTTTAAGTTGTTGGCGGATTTTCTCACTTTGACTCATGTGATAATTGTTTCTTCATATTCATAAAGTTAACAATAGAGGAAAGCAAAAGGTTTTCATGCCTACTTAAGGGAAAACTAAATCCCTGCAATGATGATTCCCCTTTCTGGAAACAGCACTGCAGTGATATCACTCACTTGTGTTGTGTCTGGTGCCGTGGTGAATTAATACTGACCTATATTGATAATTCCATTCTCTGTTTTTCATTCAATCTCTTTGAAACCTAGAGAAAAAAAACAAAAAGCCACCACTGCTTTAATATTCAGGCTGGCAGCTTTCTGTTGGTGTCAGTCTGACTTTTTTATATTGTTGATGTTTTCGGGGAGCTTCTCTGGCCTCGTGTGAGCAGTAATCCTCGGGGTAGGTTGTTCCATAAACCTAAAAAGGACTGGAGCAGACTGTGTTTTAACTGCAGGATTACAGACTCCACTAACTGCAGCTTCATTTCCCCCCCGGGACACAGTGAAGGATGTGATTTTTTTTGAATCAGGCGTTTTTTTACTCTCGACTGATAAAACTCCTTTCTGTCAACACTTTATTTTCCAGTGATGACTCACAGTGTTACATCTGATTATAATCTCAACTGCGGTCTGGTGAGATCCAGGATTGGGATCTGAGTGAGGGCTCAGAGGTTAAGTGAGCCCATGCAGCAGAAAACTGTCCTCTCTCCTCCTGTCGTAATGAGGACACTCACATCACATCAGCGCCGATGTGGCTCAGGAGGAGCAGATCGCCATCAAGGGAGCACCAAGGATTTGACGCTTGGGATTCTGCCAAATGGGCAATTTAATCAGAGGGCGTTTTATGCACAGAAAGTATGTCAGGCTCCTTGTTAGAGGATGATTTATCTGCACTGTTATATTGGGCAGCTGCTCCAGACCTCAATTGATCGCCTCAGGCTCCATGGAAGTATATGACAAGTCTTTAACTAGTTTCTTGGCCGTGCCTTGATGCAGCGGGGAATCAAAGTTCTGCGTGTCTCTGCAGTGCAGTCTGGTTTACACTGAGGGAGTCACTCATAATGGTTTTGGGCAGAAACAGAAGGTCACCAGTTCAATCCTTGCTGTTAGCTAGAGAGGTGCCTGTTTGTTTCCCAGGTGCTGTTGAGCAATGCACCAAAACCACCTTAGGGCACTCATCCATAAGCAGACCTCTCACTCTGACATCTTTCCATTGATGCATGTCTAAAGGTCTTAATTGTGTATTTCCCATGAGCACCATCACTCACTGTGGTAAAGATGTGTCTCTTGGCAAAGCGTGCATTTTGTGAAGCAATTGAGTGACTACAGATCTTCTTTTTTAACACTACTTTTCTTTGTTCAGACACTTTTATCAGGATAGGGAGTGATGAAGTATGTATTGATTTGTAGCTACATCAAATGATTAACTGCAACAAACGACTGAACTTTGTAAACTCTGATTTATCACCATTAGTTAGATTACAGAAGGTGAATCACAGCCCCGGTGTCATGATGTGCTGGACTCCAGCGGCAACATCTACTACTACTTCTCTTCTCACCACTATCATCACTCCCTCTATCTCTTATTCTCCTCTATCCCAATTTTCCAGCCCCAACTCGGTCTCAGCAGATGTGTGTCTAACATGAGTCTGGTCCTGCTCGAGGTTTCTGCCTGTTAATGGAAGTTTGTCCTTGCCACTGTAACTTGCTAAATACTGAGAGGTGCAATGCTCATAGTGGATTAAGATGAGATATGACTGAGTCTAATCCTGTCTTGATGTTGGGTCTTTGTTATAGAACATAGAGTACGGTCTAGACCTGCTCTGTTTGGAAAGAGTCTTGAGATAACGTTTGTTGTGATTTGGCGCATTACAAATAAAGATTGATTGATGTGAGCTCTGGTGTCCCAATCAAGGTCAGCATAACGTAAAGATGCACATGGTTTAACTCTGTAGTCCTCAGAGAGCAGTGAAGCATTCACACACCGTGTACATAACCATGTATGTCTGTGAAGGTTCTCAGTCATCCAGGTCATGGTAATCCAAAGCTTGATCCCTAAGGCAACTGGACTGGTAGAAATTCTTGAAGACGTCTCTTCAGTTCTGACCAGACTGAGGAAGAGCTAGAAAATATAAGCCTCTAACAGTCATGGTGTCCAGGTAGTCACAAAGGGTCCTAAGTAGGGTCGTTAGGCTAGTTCCTGGTAGTTATATTTTCTAGCTCTTCCCCAGTCTGGTCAGAACTGAAGAAGCCTTTTGGAGGAGAGGTGAAGCGTCTTCAAGAATTTCTGCCAGTCCAGATGCCTTATAGATCAAGCTTTGAATTACCATGTAGCTCTTTCAGCTAGAAAAGCCCTGGTTGTAGAGTTTCTGAAACTTCAACTGAAACGTACGTCTGTTTGATAATCCTGCTCCAGTATCAGACATGAGGATGTCAAAAGAAAATGATCTAAAGAAAGAAACCCCCCCCTGCTTGATAACTTACTTCTTCACTGGCAAACTTGAACTGAACGGAGACCCTTCAGGGTGAGGGAACGAAAATCATCTGACCTGAACACAAGCACTTAAATGCAGCATCAAAGAATAACCAATCATGTCGCTGATAATCTCATTTTACTTTGTGGGTCACGAAGAGGCATCAGTATGAGAGTGAGAGTATTTCTAATCAGTTAAGAACTCCTCACAGAGGCTTTCAGAACAAAGAAGCAATACTGAGCATTGTCACAGCCCGGCTCTGATTATGAAAGTAGTTCATCTTCATCATAAAGCGTTCAAAATGACAAGAACAAGCAGATTCAGGGTGCAGAGATGTGTGGCAGGCGAGGGTTTGCCTGAGACTGGCTCTCTTGTGTCCTACACAGGTCTGCAGCTCTGCAGAAAGAAAGCAAGCTACAGTGGAGTGCACAAAGCAAAGGGCTGCAACAGTGTCCTATTTTATGAGTTTAGGATGTGCAAAGATAACTGAACATGTGGTTAAAGTTATGAAAGGTCACAGGTTGGTCGTGAAAGAGGACCTCGTGCTACAGAAGATATGTAATTAGGGTTAAAACGAGCACTAAGATATGTACGTATGTTGTCGTATAACCGCTCTAAGTAGGTTACATAAGTAGCATGCCTTTCATGTTGCAGCAGTGGATCACTTAACTACCTAAAGAGCGTATCATAGCATGACACCGTTGAGCTTTAAGTGTCTTTAGAAGAAGGGAAATCTCAATCCTCAGACCGTTCTCTCCTGACAATCACCGCATTTGGATTTTCCTGCCCTTCATACTCCATGATCGACTTACACGCCTCTTAAAAACCGCATAAAAGCAAAGTTAAAGACAGCCTTCCGAAAACACGAAGCTCGAAGGATCCCAGCAGCAGCATCGTTTTTGAAGCGTTAAGCCTCGGCTCACGCTTCTATATATTTGATGAGTTGGCAGTGAGGCTGTGCCGGATGCATCAGGCTATCTGGAGAACCAAGATATGAAATTAACAATTTGTGAAGTCAGTTTCTACTCCAAGACAAACTGACCCCAGTTTTTTTACTCACCATATGAGGGTCAGCTCGCCTCTGCATGCTTAAATGTTTCAGAGTAGTATTGGCCGTTCATGACTCAGTCTTGAGCATATTGTTTAAAAAATATCTGTCTTTCAAAAAGCCATATGCTGCTTGCATATTCATCGTCCCATTAGCGGAAATGAGAAAACTGGCAGAGTACTTCACTGCAGTTTTGATTTCTTTCCAACTACAGCGCATTAATATCCGCCTTATAGCCAAAGATGTCTGGAAGAATATCTGAGCCTGGAGCAATGCATCCGCACAGCTCACCCTCCATGTTCTCCGTCTGAAACAGCCATGAGATTAACACCGCTGTTAGACGCTGCACTGTTCTTGTTTTGCTGACGATAAATGTCTCAGTTTTCACTTCAACTCTTTCTTCACTGGGGGTGTCTTTTCAGTTTTTTTTTTTTATGCCCTTGACTAGAAGAAGTGCTTTTGAAGGCATCTTTCCAGGGCAGAATCTGTGATGCATTGCTGTTTTTGAACCTAAAGCACACACAAGCACACTGGAGGCCATGCGGTCTTTTTGTAGATGAAAAGAAAGATCAGATGTTCAGTGTTGCTGGAGAAATGTGGTCGGGGCATGAATGAAGAGCTGAATGCCACTGGCCCCGGGGCCCCGAGTCTGCAGAAGACTTTTGTTGTTTGGCCTTAAAAGAGGCATCTTCATATTAGAGGTTTCTTTCATGCTGCGTGTTTGCTTTCATGCTGAGTTTCCTTTTCTGAGCTGCGTGTGTCCTTTCCAGTTTGTTACGTCCGTTCCATATTATTGTATGGGCTTCCTGTCTTATTATACTGTATCTGCCCATCGTCAAAGTCACTGTAATCTCTGGTTTAGCATATCTGTAGGCATTGGACATAATTGGGTGTTTGAAGTGTTCTGGTTTTACTTATTGCTCAGTCTCATCTCAGTGCTGGAAAACAATTTGTGTGGAGGGTTAAAGAGGCAGAACCATTGACTGTATATAAAGATGGATGACACATCTTCACCTTCTCCTGTTGTACAAAACTGATGCCAAAATACTCCCTGCAATGGGCTGACATGTTGTCCATTTGGGGTTAGAATCTGCACAGAAGGGATGCGCCACCCTCTCTCAATCAATCAATCAATCAATCAATCAATCTTTATTTGTATAGCGCCAAATCACAACAAACATTATCTCAAGACGCTTTTACAAACATAGGAGGTCTAGACCACTCTATGTCAAATTATGAACAGAGACCCAACACCAAGACAGGGTAAGACTCAGTCTGACCCCACCTTAATCCATCATGAGCATTGCACATCACAGTATTTAGCTAGTTACAGCGGTGAGGACAAACTTCCTTTTAACAGGCAGAAACCTCCAGCAGGACCAGACTCATGTTAGACAGCCATCAGGCCTCGACCGAGTTGGGTCTGGAAAGACAGACAGAGGGGAGTAAGAGAGAGAAGTGATAGTGATGAGACGAGTCGTAGAAGCCGTTGCCGCTGGAGTCCAGCACGTCCGCAGCAGGAGGACGTCTACGGCAGCTCAGAGGAATCTACGAGACAAGGGAGCTCAGGGACTCCAGAAAGGTCTATGGTTAGTAACTTTAATGGGACAGGAAGAGTTAAAGTAAGTGATGAAGGGGTTGGGGGGAAGGGGGGTGAGCTAGGATCCCAGTGTGTCAGTGCGCCAGTCTAGGCCTATAGCAGCATGACAAAAGCTGGTCCAAGCCTGATCCAGCTCTAACTATAAGCTTTATCAAAAAGGAAAGTTTGAAGCCTACTCTTAAAAGTGGAGAGGGTGTCTGCCTCCCGGACCCTGACTGGTAGATGATTCCAAAGGAGAGGGGCCTGCTAACAAAGCTTACAAGATTACAAGATCCCTCAGGTGGGTCCAGTCCACAGCAGGACAGATTCTCATGTTGATTTGAAACAAACACTCACAGTTATGGAAAGTCTGATGTCTCCTGTGTTAGTGTTCTTATGTCTCCTCTCCTACCCGCAGCCTTAGTTCAGGTGGCATTCACCTCTCCCCATGGTTCTGCTCTCCGGATCCAGAGCCATCTCGAGGCTTTCTCAGCTGCTTTGGAGGTGTTCTTGATGGCTCTGTTCCTTGATGTTCATGTAATGCCCAGTGCACTTAGGGCATGCATCTTGCCTTCAAGCTCTGCACCCGACAGTCGATGACCAGGTGTTCATATTTGGTCCTCTTCCTTTCATGGGCCTCCCCCAAGCAGTCCTCCCATGGCACTGTCAGCTCCATGATGATAATGCTCTTGGTCTCAGGGTGGTACTGATGATGTGTCAGGGGGAATCTCAGCTGCTTCTCCAGGTCCATGTTTGAGAAAAATGTAGGTATTTTCATCCTATAGTTTGACCCATGCCCCATTTGTTAACATGGAGGAGGCAGGCTTTATGCCACTGCAATATGACAGCCAGTAGAGGGAGCTCCAGATATTTTGGCGTCACATTTTGGGGAGCTGTTGTGTTTTTGGAGCATTTTTTATGGGCGTCATTGGCGTTAATGTGATCCCAGGACACCACGTCTGTACTTTAACAACAGTTACACTGTTTATAGATCTTTAGGTCAAAGATGTCACCTTGAAAAAGTGTCTCTTGCACCAAGAGGCTTTATTTGTAGTGATATCAACATACAATAGCCAATGGGCTCTGCTCAGATTTTGGTCTTGCACAGACTTCATGAAGAATGAGAACAAAATGCAGACACTATACGGCAGAGCAGTCCGAATTAAGGAAACTGTGTCCAAATCAAAGGTTAATAAACAGCTTTATAGTTTGGCAGCTAGTTTAGAGCCAGGAAAAGCTTATAAAACTGAGCCTCAGTCAAAAACAAAGAAAGCACCTGGCAAGTTTTCAGAACATGGATATAATACGGACCAGAGGGATTAGCTTAAAGCTCTGGCAAAGAAGGAGTAACATAGGGGAAGCGTAGTCGGTTGCATAAGGGGTAAATGAGAGAATGAGGGACAGGTGTGGCGATGGAGAGCTTGCCAAGGTGAAGGGAAAAGAGCAGGAAACTCACGGACAGGTTGGGAAGCGCAAGTCCTGAAAGCTGCAGAGGCTAAAGGAACAGTTTCATGGCTTTACGTAGACAACCAACAAAGGCTCAAGTATGTTTGAGCTCTCTGCATAGATTATCTGTCGGCCTGTCAGTCAGTGTGTACGTGGAGTCGCTCAGCTTTGTCCTCCATTAAAGCTGATGAAGATTGATCTCCTGTAGGTGGTGATCGTACTGGTTCCCAGCTGTCAGCAGTTTTCTGTTGGAGATTAAGGGCACGCAGGGCAAGGTCACTTATACCTGCCACGTGCAAAGGTAAATCAGAGACCCTGTGAAGTACTACAACTAAAAGCACAATCAAGAGGATGCAGCAAGACTCACAACCTTCCAAACCATCCGACGATTAGTGATAGACCAGGTGTGTGGTGGGCTGAATGTAGAGGAAAGCATCAGTGCCCTCAAGAACAGCCTGTCCTGTGAATCCTTGCCTTCTTTTACACTGATCATGCAAATATCAGAGCGTCTTTGAGGGGTGAAAGAAGTAATATGTAATCCAGTTCCGACCCCCTTTGGCTACAATTGGACACATCACTTCCTTTACAGCAGAAGAAGAGAACATCTTTAAATAGATTCAATAATGGCTCCATTTCTATGCATCCAATCTCTGCACCCATTCAGCCAAGGTCAATGGGGCCGGAGCCTATTTGGCATGCAACGGGCAGGAAGCAGCATCCCTGAGGAGGTGACCCGGCCCAGACAGAGCTCTGAGGATGATTTGTCATAAGAATAAAATTAATTGGTATGGTGATGTCAGAGTTATGTAACCAGGCAGTGTTAGGGATCAGATAACAGGACCAGTCTTGCCAAACGGTGGCCATTTTTCTCGGTACTAAGGTATTACAATGTCCTCTAGGTTTTAAAATGTATAAACTAAGAGAATCTGACACTTCAACATTATTTCATTGCTTCTCAAAAAGTGAGCCACTGTACAGCAAAGAGATGGTGAAAATCCAGAGGGATATTCTGCAATATTTCAAGCTACAGCAATGAATTTGATATCCAATGAGCTACTGTGACTCAACAGTTAATGCCAGTTCTTTAGATTGGAATTTAAGTCCTAATTTGGCACTATCTGGATCACAATAAACGTAATCTCAAAACTCCTTCCAAACATAGCAGGTCTAGACCGTACTCTATGTTCTATTATTAACAAAGACCCAACTTCAAGACTGGGATCAGATCCAGTCCCATCTTACAGACAGGACTCAGTCTGATCTCATCTTAATCCACCATGAGCAGAGTACTTTGCAGCATTTAGCAAGTTACAGTGGCAAGGACAAACTTCCTTTAACAGGCAGAAACCTCCAGCAGGACCAGACTCATGTTAGACACACATCTGCTGAGACCGTGTTGGAGAGAGGGATAGAGGGAGATGAAGAGAGAGAGAGATGATAGTGGGGAGATGGATAGTAGAAGTTGTAGCAGCTGGAGTCTGGCACGTCCACAGCAGCAGAGATCCAGAGGAACCTACGAGACAAGGGAGCTCAGGGACTCCAGAAAGGTCTATGGTTAGTAACTTTAATGGGACAGGAAGAGTTAAAGTAAGAGACAGGCAGAGAGAGGAGAGAGAGGGAAAGACAGGATCCCAGTGTGTCAGTCTAAGCCTATAGCAGCATAACTAAGACCTGGTCCAAGCCGGATCCAGCTCTAACTATAAGCTTTATCAAAAAGGAAAGTTTGAAGCCTACTCTTAAAAGTAGAGAGGGTGTCTGCCTCCTGGACCCTGACTGGTAGATGATTCAAAAGGAGAAGGGTCTGATAACTGAAGGCTCGACCTCCCATACTACTTTTAGAGACTTTAGGTACGATGAGCAGGCCTGCATGTTGGGAGCCTAGCAGAGCACTTTGCAGCATTTAGCAAGTTACAGTGGCAAGGACAAACTTCCTTTAACAGGCAGAAACCTCCAGCAGGACCAGACTCATGTTAGACACACATCTGCTGAGACCTACCGTGATGGAGAGAGGGATAGAGGGAGATGAAGAGAGAGAGAGATGATAGTGGGGAGACGGATAGTACTGTAGTAGTTGTAGCAGCTGGAGTCTGGCACGTCCACAGCAGCAGAGATCCAGAGGAACCTACGAGACAAGGGAGCTCAGGGATTCCAGAAAGGTCTATGGTTAGTAGCTTTACTGGGACAGACAGGATCCCAGTGTGTCAGTCTAAGCCTAGTGGTGAGATGGATAGTAGTAGTTAATAAAACTGAGGCCCTGCTCATTGGCTCCAAATCCACCCTCACCAAATCAAAAACCTTCTCCTCACCTATAAAGCTCTCCACAAACTGGCTCCCACTAACCTCTGGGACCTCCTTCCTGAATACACTCCCTCCCGCTCTCTCAGCTCAACCTCTGCTGGACTCCTAACCACACCAACATCTCGCCTCAGTACCATGGGTGCTCGAGCCTTCAGCTGCTCAGCACCCAGACTCTGGAACTCCCTCTCACCACACATAAGACAGTCAGACTCCTTAACATCATTCAAATCCCAGCTCAAAACCTACCCTTTGCTGAGACCTACCGTGTTGGAGAGAGGGATAGAGGGAGATGAAGAGAGAGAGAGATGATAGTGGGGAGACGGATAGTAGTAGTTGTAGTGCAAATATAAGGGTATCTATTGCAAGGCTTGGTAACAATGTTAGCTGTTGCCTGGCTGTAGCCAATTTGTTATCAAGTGTTGTTTTAATTTGATAAGGGCTGATGTCGCTCCAGATTTTAAAAAATATCCATGACTTCTCAAGTTGCCAATCAATATCCAGCTTTGCAATGGTAGTAAGTTGTCAGATACTCTACATATAAACAACCTGGAATAGCATTTGAGTTTCCTACCCTGCGCATTATGGTCAGAGGAAACTGCTGCATGAATGTAGCCAGTGATCCTCACATGCATTATGCACTTAACTAGGTTAGATAAGATCTGATAACCTTTACAGTCACTGTCTGTGCAAAACATAGAAAATGTAACACAGACATAAAAAACATGTACTGGAAGGACTTCCCTACTCAAGTATCCCAAATAAATACACAACAGCTGCCGGAGAGTGCAATGGCAGAGGAGACAAAGCTCCTGACAAACTTTGCTGTTCTCCAGGTCACTGATCTAAAGTGTGAAAAATGAGTACAGGTGTCACCTGGGGTCAAGTGTTATGTTGCGTTCCTTATGGGTGATGGCTTTGAACGGATGGCAGATAGTCTGTTGGCAGCGTTTGGTTTGTGGATGTCTTTGCTGTGTTTCTCAACATTTAGTTTCATGTTCAGGGTGAGTCCAAGATATTCAAAGCACTTCATCTCAGTTTTAGCATCTCAACAAAAGTGTTTTTAATGTGGAAGCATTCCTTGCAAGTGTCCATACGTTACCTGTTTCTGGAGCAGCAGTCAAAAGTGATGTTTATGTTGCAGGGCTTTAGTTTTACCTTAATGTAATGATCAAAGAATGCAGGGTATACTGTACAGACTTTATAAACACAATAGGAACAGTACAGATGAGCTGCCTACAGTTTGCTCTGCACTTCTGTTGTTCTGCTTGTAAAGGCATACGTGGCCTTGAGCTGCTAGACTAATGGAGACATTAGTGACGGTCTGCAGAGCTCCTCCCCTTTGAAGCAGCCTTATCATTTTCCACCATACTGTATGAAGAAAATACCATCCTCCATTGTTCACATGGTATTTTAACCAGTAACCACCACTGCCTTGAAAGCACTGCATTGAAGACAAACATGGTAGCATGTTTGTGCGACTCTGACATGACCAGTCATTCAGACATTTTGATGCCTGGTTGTGGAGTTTTAAAGGCTGAGGTGAGCCTGGGTCCAACACAACACCTGAGGGCTTCATTGCAGCCATTATGATCAATTTCATGGTTGAAGCTTTGAAGTTTACCACTCTTAAAACTTTCTGCACCTTTTTCTTTTAAAGTCAGTTTAAGAAAACTGCATTTCACATTAGATATGTCAGAGAATAGCTGTACGTTTCTTTTTGTTGCACTGTTATGTGTCTCCAGGGAAGGCTCTTATAGATGTCATTATTGTAAAGCAGTTTTGAGGACACCTTGGGAACTCATTATGAGGGGGCTGATGGATCTGCAACTGAAGGAAAGTTGCTCCTAAACTTAAAAGAAGGAAATATGCGTTTTGTAAAGCGAAGAACTCTTCTGCTGAGACGTGAAATAAAGCATAAGCAGCTCCGATGTTTTAATTCTGATAACTTATATAAGAAGCCTCCTCTGTTGTCCTCAGTGGTTGGGGTTCTCAGCGTGTAACCCGCAGGCTGTAAAGGTCCCAGAAGCGGTTAAAAGGCCTGGGACTAAAGGTCTGATGTAGCACTCGGGGGCGTTTTTAAGTGACTTTGTACTTGCATAAAATGTCCCTAAAATGTCACTGCTGCTATTTAGAACAGCATGGATAATTCAGCCAAATTAGGAGGGATGCAAGCATTACAGCTAAAAGAAAAATAGCATGGCTTCTCAGAGATACTTGAGCAGCAGTGGGTAAGTCAGTGTAAGTCAGTGTCTGCAGGGACTCGAGTCCGTGACCTGCCAGCTACGGGAATCCGCCAATCTCCTCCCACACATGTACAGCACCGGCACTCGTTTTTTTTTTTTTGCCTCTGCTTTCGCTCCGGCTGGCTCGGGCTCAGATGGGAAACCAGGTGGGATTGTGCATCAGCCCATCAGATTATCATGCAGGTCTGTAAGTGTGCCAAAGAGGAAAAGCTCCACCTGCACACCAGAGAGGGGAGATTATGGAGATGATCGCTTTTCTGTGAAATAGCAAAAAAAGAAAAAAAAAAAGAAAACACACACACAATAGAGATCTCTTCCCCCTCAGGCTTAACTCCTCTCCTCTTAACCTGCAGGAGTGAGAACTCAAACAGTCAGGAGAAGTACCTGAGTAGCTTTTATTAAACACAGAGGAAGAGGTTTTTGGACATGGTGCATGAGACAGCAACTGAGGACAGTCCAATCTACTTTCTCTCCATTGCATCTTCCATTTTATCCTTATTTCTTAATATTTAGGGTTCGAGCACCGCTGGTGGCGAAGGCCCTATTGTAACCCTAAGGGTTATTATTATAGGAGATTGCAGTTTTGGACCCCTGAACGTGAATGAAAGCGCAGATATTTTTGCACACTCATCGGGTCTGGTGAAAATTGCAAGTTATTATAGGTCTCGCAAAAAAATTATCAGTAGCGCCCCCTAGAGGTAAAAATAACACCCTGCGCATCAAGTTTTTTTAGCTACATGCATGAAAAAACTTACACATATTCATGGCATCAGGACGCACAAAAAAGTCAGTGGCACCCATATTTGAAACTCAACAGGAAGAGCGCCACCTAGCTTTGAACATGACAAAATGGGGCCAAAATGGGTTCGAGCAAGGGTGCATACTTTTGCTAATTTCTCCTAGAGCTTTTCTCTGATTCAGTCCAAACTAGGCTCATTCTATAGGAAACCCATTGACGATTAATACAAAGTAAAGGCATTCTGTTCAGACGAAAGTTGTGGGCGTGGCAGACTTTGGGGCGGTGCATAAAAGAAACCATCCGAAAATGGAATTTTGTGACTTTAAAATGCACGTAATCTCACCTCATCCAACACACTCGTCAGTCCTGGGAAAATTGCAACATTTTATGGGTTTCGCAGAAAAAGTCGAAAAAATGTGCTCACTAGCGCCCCCTACAGTTTTCAAAAACCCCTCCCCATAGGGGTTATTTTGAGCTACATGCTTGAAAATTTTACACATATTCATGGCATCAGGACGCACAAGAAAAGCCTCTTACACCCATATCCCAAACTCAACAGGAAGAGCACCACCTAGCTTTGAACATGAAAAATGGCGTCAAAATAAGGGTGCATACTAACGCTATTAACTTATAGAGCTTTTCTCCGATTCAGTCCAAACCAAGGGAAACCTATAGTAGACACCTTGACGAGAAAAACATTATCAGAACAAATTTTGATCAGACTAAAATTGTGGGCGTGGCAGCCGTTGAAGCGGGGCATCAAACGCACATACAGCTTTGAATGTGAAGAATGACGCCCAAATAAGGGTGCATACTTTTGAGAGCTCCTCCTAGAGTTTTTCTCCGATTCAGTCCAAACAAGACACATTCTATAGCAGACATATTGACGATTGTAAAACCATTAAAGGCATTTTGTTCAGACTAAACATGTGGGCGTGGCAGACTGTCAAGTTTGGAGGTTTTCTTGGCAATCTGCCAAAAACTTGGAACATTTGCACCACCCAAGGGGCACAGGCGGTAGATACTGTCAGATCTTGCTTTGACATCATGTGGTGGCTTATATTAGGTGGCGGTTTACATGAGGCGGTGGCTGCTGCGGGTGTGCGAGGGCCCGTTCATCGCCGCTTGCGGCTTTAATTTACCCTCTTCCCCCTCTCCCTTTTTTATCCCTCTGTTTTTCCAAATCATCACCTTACTGCCCCCCCTCTTTTTCTCACCATTCCTCTCTTTGCCTCTGCGCTCTCCCCTCCTTCTATGGTCGTATACGTGGAGCGTAGCTTTGCAAGTTAATCACCTCATGCAGGAGAAGTTGTGTTTAAAGCAACCATGTGGAACAGTCTAGCTTGGTGAACTCCCTCTGCTTCATACATGAGGTTGAAGTAGATTTCTAAAGAGGATAAAATTAACAATTTGGACATGATAGGAAGCTGTTGGAGTCTTCCAAAATGACACATCTAGCAAGAAGCATCCTAGAGCAAGAAATTAAATTGTACCGCAGTATTTCTTGGATGGAGCAAGGCTGTAGTTGTGTGCATAATGCTGTTTCATTCAGACAGCTACTGTTTTCAGAAATCTGGGTATTGCAGTAAACCGCTTAAGTGATCCTGGACTGGATTGAGCTAGCCAGGACCCTGAGTAATCAATGTCTTCAATCAATACATCAATCAGATTATATTTGTTTTGCAATTTTCATGCAACAATAATGCAACACAAAGTGTTTAACATGAGCAGAAAATCAATAGAAACAGTCCCACCCCTCACCCCTCAATCCATGCACAAGGTAAATGAGAGACTTGATGAAAACAGAGAGGAAACGCTATCATTAGATCTGACTGACTCACATCAGACTCAACGCTGGACAATAATGTCACGGTGTCAGAAAAAAACAATAATGAGGAGGACCAAAAATGCAGAGTAACATACTCAAAGACAAAATCCATGAAATACCAAAAAACACTGAGGACACAGGAATCACTGGAGCACTGGAAACGACTTCACATAGATCACACATCACACAGAGGCTGCAAACACACACTAGGTAACAAGTAACAGCCAAATTCCACCAGATCCGTGTCCAGTCCGTCTCCGATCTGTCACAGCACTGGATCAGAGAGGTTTCTATTCTAGTCAGTGTGTTAACTTCCACTGGATCCGCTCCGTTGTGTTCTGGCAGCGTCTCTGATCCGGAATGCAATGGATCAGATACACAAGACTTCTATTTTCACCGGAGGCCAGAGCACGACGCATCAATCTCAACAGAGCAGATGGAGCGGGGACAGGAAGTCAGGTTTCACCAAAACAAAATGAAAACATCCGGTTAATTTTCAGAATAAAACACTCTGTGTTATCACCAGATCGTATTTCACTTAACTACAACAACAAACCAAAGTCATGATGAGCGGAGCCAGGCCTGGAGTCAACAGGTCAGAGGTTTTCAGAGGACCAGAAAGACAACATGGATGAGGAGAGGAGGAGGAGGAGAATCTTTGATTCAGGGATTAACACAGGGAAACCTCGGTCACATGACTCCAGGGAGAAGTCACACTTTTTCTCAGATTAAAAAATCAGATTTCTGGATTTCTTGATATTTCTTGTTAAAAGTCAGAATTTAATCTTTGTCTCAGTTTTCTAAATTGAAGTCTGAATTCTGACTTTTTGCAGCAGGTTTTCTGATTAAATTCTGATTTCAAACTTTTTTCTCAGAATTCAACTTTTTTCAGAGTTCTGAGAAAAAGTCAGAATTAATCTTTTTCTCAGATTCTGAGTTTAAAAATCTGAATTTTGACATTTTTTCTCAAATTTATGTTCGAAGTCAGACATCAGAATTTATTTATTTTTCCTAAAGTGATTTGATTAAAGTCTGAATTCTGACTTTTCTTATCAGATTTATGTAGAAAAGTTATCACCAGATCGTATTTCACTTAACTACAACAACAAACCAAAGTCATGATGAGCGGAGCCAGGACCTGGAGTCAACAGGTCAGAGGTTTTCAGAGGACCAGAAAGACAACATGGATGAGGAGAGGAGGAGGAGGAGAATCCTTGATTCAGGGATTAACACAGGGAAACATCGGTCACATGACTCCAGCTGTCCGGCAGTCCAGCTGGAGCCGGATCTGGTGAAAGTCCCGTGTTAGGGGACACAGGTGAGACCAACAAGGCACAGGTGAAGACAATCATAAAGGAGGGAAAACACAGGAAGTAAACTAA
Source organism: Notolabrus celidotus (assembly GCF_009762535.1). Lineage (NCBI taxonomy): Eukaryota > Metazoa > Chordata > Actinopteri > Labriformes > Labridae > Notolabrus > Notolabrus celidotus. The sequence goes on along the minus strand of NC_048283.1, from coordinate 1,896,323 downwards.
ACTTGAAAAACACTACAAAATAAAACAGGAAGCACAAGACAAAAACACAGACAAGGAATACACACAAGGGAAAATCAACACATGAAACAAAAGACACTAGAAACTAAATAAACCTGAACAGGGACCAGAATAACAAAAATCACTAAAAGAAAACAAAGAACAGATCAAACCTGACACAATAAAACAGTGAAATGATGTTAGAAAATAAGATGAAAGCTTAAACACTGAAAGATTCATCCTAAAGGGGGGATAAGATAATAGAAAGATAAAAGATAACTCATTAATATGAACTAAAGCAAGGCAATAACCCTGAAACAATAGTGGACTTAATTATTCAACAAACAAGTAATCAAATACATAAATAATTAAAGCTACATATGATGAAACCCATCTAACAGCCTGACTAATGCGTCAGGTCTTAAGTTACGTTCTGTGCAGCCCTCAGGTCTCCAGGTAGGCTGAGCTCACCATGGGGTGTCCTGCTCTGACATTAAAAGACCGCTACCTGAAGACCTGGGGGTTCTCGTGTGGGCGCATGTGATAAAGACCAATGACTAAGACCTGAGTTTGTCCTGGCTGAACTTTAAATGATGAATGCTTTGCCTGGGCGTTCCTCTGAGCTGGTTTGGCAACGACAGAAAAACACAATGACAGAGAAAGGTTGAGGCTCTTAAAGGGAAGTCTGGAAACACACATTTCCACTTACAGCCTGAAATAATGTGTTTCAGCAACCTCTGGCTTTTCAAATGAAGGTGAAAAAACGGATTAATTTGATGGAGTTTGATGTTTCTCAACAACCAGTAAACACCAGCAGTCTGCTGCCCCACATTTCATGAGAGCTTCATTGCATTTACAGTCAGAATGTATGTCCCTCCTGTACTTGATCCGTGTCTGACCTGCTCCAGGTCCCGAGTCCTGTTCCTCACACCACTCCGCTCCTCTTTAATGCATAACCTCCTCTCATCCCCTCTGATGTTCGTACGACGGATCCGACGCATCGCGGCTGTTAGCTGAGACGACCTAATTTGTCACATCACATAGGCGCTGCACTGAGACTAATTCCCTTCCCTCATTTATTTGTGCTATTATTAATATTGCAGACGGTGCACTTTGTGTGACGTCGCACAGAGCCTTAACTCTCTCCTCGTCAGAATGAGGAATCACAGCGGAGCGGAGTGCTTCACCAACACGCAGCCCAGAGCGAGAACGGATCTCTCACAGAGTATTTACATCCATGATGCTGTGGAAGTGGGTCACAAACACACAGCTACTTAACTGCATCTGTCTCTCTCTCTCTCTCTCTCTATCCATGTTTCATCCTTTTTTTTAAATTCTCACATGAAACAAAATCCTTTATGCCCTTTCATATGCATTTCATCGAATGAACATCTAGTTTACTGGATTCTGAATGAAGGGAGGCGATGACAAATGAACTGAAGTTTGATCAGCAGCTAGGGGAGACATCTTTGAAAGTCCCTGATGTTTTGTTGGAGGTAATGCATAGAGCAACACAAACCATGAACACTGATGCAACCAGTGAAACACTTTCTCATTCCCAACTCAACTCAATCAATCAATCAATCAATCAATCAATCAATCAATCAATCAATCTTTATTTATATAGCGCCAAATCACAACAAATGTTCTCCTCAGACTCTTTCCAAACAGAGCAGGTCTAGACCGTACTCTATGTTCTATTATTAACAAAGAGCCAACATCAAGACAGGATAAGATCAAGTCCCATCTTACAGCCAGGACTCAGTCTGATCTCATCTTACACAGGACTTCCACCAGATCCATGTCCGGTCTGTCTCCAATCTGCTGCGGTCCGGCTCTGGCTGGACCGCCGGAAAGCCAGAGTCATGTGACCGAGGTTTTCCCGCAGTAATCCCTGAATCAAGGATTCTCCTCCTCCTCCTCTCTTTATCCATGTTGTCTTTCTGGTCCTCTGAAAACCTCTGACCTGTTGACTCCAGATCTGGCTCCGCTCATCATGACGGAACGCAACAGAGTGGATCCAGTGGAAGTTAACATAATGACTGGAATAGAAACCTATCAGATCCGGCGCCGTGACGGATCGGAGATGGACCGGACAAGGATCTGGTGGTATTTGGCCATCAATCCACCATGAGCAGAGCACTTTGCAGAATTTAGCAAGTTACAGTGGCAAGGACAAACTTCCTTTAACAGGCAGAAACCTCCAGCAGGACCGGACTCATGTTAGACACACATCTGCTGAGACCTACCGTGTTGGAGAGAGAGATAGAGGGAGATGAAGAGAGAGAGAGAGATGATAGTGGGGAGACGGATAGTAGTAGTTGTAGCAGCTGGAGTCTGGCACGTCCACAGCAGCAGAGATCCAGAGGAACCTACGAGACAAGGGAGCTCAGGGACTCCAGAAAGGTCTATGGTTAGTAACTTTAATGGGACAGGAAGAGTTAAAGTAAGAGACAGGCAGAGAGGGGAGAGAGAGGGAAAGACAGGATCCCAGTGTGTCAGTCTAAGCCTATAGCAGGATAACTAAGAGCTGGTTCAAGCCTGATCCAGCTCTAACTATAAGCTTTATCAAAAAGGAAAGTTTGAAGCCTACTCTTAAAAGTAGAGAGGGTGTCTGACTCCTGGACCCTGACTGGTAGTTGATTCCAAAGGAGAGGGGCCTGATACCTGAAGGCTCTACCTCCCATACTACATTTAGAGACATCATACCTTAGAGACTAGGTACTATGAGCAGGCCTGCATGTTGGGAGCGTAGCAGAGCACTTTGCAGCATTTAGCAAGTTACAGTGGCAAGGACAAACTTCCTTTAACAGACAGAAACCTCCAGCAGGACCAGACTCATGTTAGACACACATCTGCTGAGACCGTGTTGGAGAGAGGGATAGAGGGAGATGAAGAGAGAGAGAGATGATAGTGGAGAGACGGATAGTAGTAGTTGTAGCAGCTGGAGTCTGGCACGTCCACAGCAGCAGAGATCCAGAGGAACCTGCAAGACAAGGGAGCTCAGGGACTCCAGAAAGGTCTATGGTTAGTAGCTTTAATGGGACAGACAGGATCCCAGTGTGTCAGTCTAAGCCTGGTGGTGAGATGGATAGTAGTAGTTAATAAAACTGAGGCCCTGCTCATTGGCTTCAAATCCACCCTCACTAAATCAAAAACCTTCTCCTCACCTATAAAGCTCTCCACAAACTGGCTCCCACTAACCTCTGGGACCTCCTTCATGAATACACTCCCTCCCGCTCTCTCAGCTCAACCTCTGCTGGACTCCTAACCACACCAACATCACACCTCAGTACCATGGGTGCTCGAGCCTTCAGCTGCTCAGCACCCAGACTCTGGAACTCTCTCCCCCCACACATAAGACAGTCAGACTCCTTAACATCATTCACATCCCAGCTCAAAACCCACCTTTTCAAATTAGCATATTCACTTTAACTGAACTCTGTGCACTTCACTAGTTTTTATTATATATTTATATATATTTTATATTATTATTTAGTCTGTTTTAATGTTTTAATGATGAATGTTTTTTCTTTTATTCCCTGTAAGGTGACCTTAGGTGACTTGAAAGGTGCCTCCAAATAAAATGTATTATATTATTATCATCTAGTTGTTTTATTTCAACTTGATAGGTTGCCCTGTCGCTTTAGTTTTTACCTTGGCTTCCTGCATGAAGCGTGTTGCCTGAGAAACAGCTGCAGAAAAGCTTGATTTTCATCTTAACAAATTAGAGCGTTCAGACCACTGGTGTGTAAGCATGTCCAAGCATAGCATTCAGCCAGAATAGATGAAATACATGATAAGTTGAAGGCTGTAATGACTGTTTATCAGCTTTATTTATTCGCTTTATTGACTCCCCATGCCCATAGGAAAATAAATTTAGAGAGGAGATCTCAAAAGTGTTTCATTTCTGTCTCCTAGACAACAATGAGATCTGTTTGAAAGCAAAATGAGACTATAGCTTATGTCTCCTGTTTCTCATTCTTGCCTCCAGAAAAAAAAGTTTCATAAAGTCTCAGCTTAGTCTCCCTTTCAGGTCAAAAGGAGATCTGGTCAGAATCTGAAATGATTCTCAGGTATTTCTCAAGTGTTGTGACTCCTTTTGAGCTCAGGTGGAGAAATCAGGGAGCTCTCTCAACTGTCTCAATCTAACCTCATCCATTTGTTTTTGTCAGACTCAGTTTTTGTGTCTCAAGTTGAGCTCAGATGGAGCAAAGAAAGAGCCTAAGCTCATCTTTTCACGAACACTTAAAGTGCCCTGCAAAATTAAGATTTCAATGTAATTGTCCACAAACGTACAATTCTCATTAAAACATTTGAACCACTTCAAGATCAGATATTTAGATGTGAAATGATCTCTTCTTTGACTTCACACTATGGTCCTTCCTTTACAAGTCTGTTTGGAACAAAACAACTTCACAAAGATTTAGTGGATTTGAGAGAAATTGCAAAAGATAAAGATTTCATACCAGGTATGACAGACCATTTATTTAAAATATGGGCCGCAAAAAGGGCTGACCAGATTTAGCCAGATTGTTACAATTAAAGGGGTGGATTCTTTTGGGCACTGGTGGCCTAGCGGTCTAAGCGCCCCACATACAGAGGCTACAGTCCTCGTCACAGGGGTCGCCGGTTCGATTTTGGGACGGTTGACCATTTCCTGCATGTTTTCCCCCGCTCACTACTCCCCACATTTCCTGTCTCTCTTCAGCTGTCCTGTCAAATAAAGGAAAAAAGGCCCAAAATATATTTTAAAAAAAAGAAGAAAATTAGCCATTCATGAGATCTCTCATTTAAGTCTCAAATAAGACTCATGTCATGGTCTCAACTATTTCTCCGAGTGAATTTTAGGAGAAACTAATGAGAACAATTTGAAACTTGAATGAGGCTGAAGTGAGAATCTCACTTTTGTCTCCTGAGACTTAGAAGAGAAAGCCTTGAGCAGTAAAATTTTCCTCTGGGTTTATTCTGAAGTTTTGTCTAAGAGTTATTTGGTGTTAACATTTACTTACATAGCTCTTAATTTCAGTCTCTGCTGAATTCTCATTGAATAAAAAAAGGTTGTAATACATCATGTAGGCTACAGGAAAGCTGCATTAATTATTGAATAGCATCATGTTAGTGGATAAAGTTGTGCGATCTCACTCTGGTGCCTCTATCTCTGTGCCCCTCTCTCTCTGCTCATACAGCTGTTTTTATTCAACTGAATGTAAGTCAAGGACAGTTTTCAATACAAAGGAGATCGAGACCTGAATCCAAAACATCCAATACAAGAGAACCTCCCACAAAAAATGTACGCACAGAGAGATGTGAGATGTTTTTGATGTCACTATTAAACGTGGACACCTTCATGTCTTCACTGAAAAATAAAAAACGCCTGATTTCTTTCAAAACAAAACGATTCATAACACCGGGCTGAGATAAATCTGTGTCAGTGTTTAGGCACAGAGGCAAACAATTAATATAATCCCTTTTGTCATGGACGCAAGCTCACGGTCACACAAACACACACGTTTCTTTATCTCTTCCTCTACATGTTAAACTCAGATATACAGCCACACACACACACACACACACCTGAGTCCTGAGTGATGTGACTTTGAATGTCTGAGTCTTCCTCTCAGCTTTCTAAAAACAGAGTCCAACAGGTGGTTATCGTTCGATCTTCACACAGTCCATTAAATGTTTATATAATGAGCGGTTACATTATATAATGTGGACGTGAATTCCATGAAGATTATAATGCACCACCAAAAATCAGGATTATGTGATGACAACAGATGCTCCATTTTCACCTGAGCAGTGTCCACTTTGTGTTATACATGTTCAGCTAAAGAGCCAAGATTCAGAAATGTGGAAGTAGAATTTCAACATTAGATATTGTATTATTTACAGAGAGTGAGAAGAAATAACTGGACTTTGTGATCATATGTACACCTGTAATCAATGTCTGATCACTCCTACAGACTGTCACAGGAGATTGTGACTGTTACTAATGGAAATACACTGAATAAATATATACAGCTCTGGAAAAAATTAAGGGACCACTGCAAAATTAACAGTTGCTCTGATTTTACTATTTATAGGTATGAGTAAAATGAACATTTTTGTTTTATTCTATAAACTACTGATAACATTTCTCCCAAATTCTAAATAAAAATATTGTCATTTAGAGCATTTATTTGCAGAAAATGACAGATGGTCAAAATAACAAAAAAGATGCAGTGTTTTCAGACGTCAAATAATGCAAAGAAAACAAGTTCATATTCATTTTTAAACAACACAATACTAATGTTTTAACATAGGAGGAGTTCAGAAATCAATATTTGGTGGAATAACCCTGATTTTTAATCCCAGCTTTCATGCTTCTTGGCATGCTCTCCACCAGCCTTTCACATTGCTGTTGGGTGACTTTATGCCACTCCTTGTAACGGGTGTGAGGGTGAACTCAAAAGCAGCACACTGGAGCCCGGAGGAAACAGCAGGTAATAGTCTTTACTAACCAGGTCACACAATGTCTGTTGAGATGCTGGTTTCGCTATCTAGCCTTGGAGTTCATTTTGACAGTGCCTTCAAATTTGGAAAACAAATCTCTTCTGTGGTTGAGTCCAGCTTCTTCCAGCTGAGACTCATAGCGAAGGTGAAGGCCTATCTCCCTCCTAAGGATCTAGAGAGAGTTGTACATGCCTTTATTACGTCTAGGCTTGATTCTTGTAATTCTTTGTATGTGGGCTTAGACATGTCGTCTATTCAGCGCCTGCAGCTTGTACAAAATGCTGCTGTTCGCCTCCTGACTGGCAGGAAAAAGAGGGAGCACATCACACCTGTGCTGCGTGCTCTCCACTGGCTCCCAGTCCGTCACAGGATTGATTTTAAAGTTGCACTTTTAACGTACAAGGCCCTAAATGGATTGGCACCATCCTACTCGGCTGATCTTCTCCATGATCACAACCCAACCCGAGCACTGAGGTCAACAAACCAGCTGCTCCTGGATGTGCCTAAAAGTCGCCTTAAAACCCGGGGGGACCGAGCCTTTGCAGCAGCGGCCCCCAAGCTCTGGAATAGCTTGCCACTCCAATTAAGATCGGCCCCCCAACTTTTGAATGTTTTAAAGGTGACATATCATGCAAAATGGACTTTTTAATGGTTCTCTACCTGAAATATGTGTCCCTGTCTACAAACCCCCCGAGAATGAAAAAAATCCATTCTGCCCCTGTTCTGATTTCTCCACCTTTCTGTAAATGTGTGTGAAACGAGACGTTTCAGACTTCAGTGTTTTTGTTATGTAACAACAATATCCGGTCTGTCAAGGAGTCAGAGCTCGGAGCTTGTTCAGCCCATAGACTGTATAAAATACAACTCAACCCCTCCTCCGTTTTTCATTCCCTGCACACATGTGTGCTAACAAGGAGCTTAGGAGGGAGGCATGCTAGTTGTAGGCTGTCTTAATAAACACAAAGGTCGGTTTTACTCCCCACGTCTGCAGATTTGAAGATCTAGTGGATGATTTTTATTTATCATGGATAAGTGCTAGCGCTAGTTAGCATAGCCACATAGCTACATGTCGTAGCTGTAGCTGTGTACCAAGACACACGTCGACATACTGACAAATAAAACAACAAGAAACACTAAATCTGTGACCAATCCTTCAGAAAAGGTCCTGCTGCCTTTCTGGTAGAGGTCGGTTTGACTCCACACGTCTGCAGATTTGAAGATCTAGTGGATGACTTTTATTTGTCATGGATAAGTACTAGCGCTAGTTAGCATAGCCACATAGCTACATGTTCGTAGCTGTGTACCAAGACACACGTCTCCATACTGATAAATAAAACAACAAGAAACACTAAATCTATGACCAATCCTTCAGAAAGGTCCTGCTGCAGGCGCCTCTCCGTCAGGATCAGATTCAGAGGGTTGAAGTAACGCGGGTCTGTGAGCAGCCGTGTATATTCAGCCAACATGTAAACATTAGATCAACGTGCTGGACAGCCGAGGCCACACCCACTTCCTGAGGGGGCGTGGTCAGAGAGAAAACAGACTGTTCTGAGGAGGACTGAAGAAGAGGGCTTTTCAGGCAGACCAACATCTGATTTCAAAGTGTTTTTTTGAGCATAAACTTTAAAGACATGTTTTGGGGACCTCTAAGACCAATATATATTGATGAAAAAAACGTGATGTGTCACCTTTAAATCTTTGTTGAAGACCCATCTCTTCTCTTTGGTCTTCTCCTCGTGAAGAGGACAGTAAAGCCTGTTATGTTGTTGTTTATTGTTGTCTTTATGTACTTTGGCCAACACTGGCTGTTTTTAAATGTGCTGTATAAATAAAGTTGACTCTGGTTTTAAGACAACCCCTCATTTTAAAAGACTTATTCTTAGAAACATAGACTTCATGCCTTCCTGTGATATCACATTTCTTGTTTGATGTCTCTGCTGCACTCATAACCATTTACTTTAAAAGAAGGCATCATGAATCCACCTCAGTTTTTGGTTAGTTTGTCCTACTTGTGAGCTTCTCCATCTTTCATTCGCTGGTACTGTAGCGGTGAGTGACGCTGGCCTCAGTCATGAGATGCTCAATTGCTTTACAGATAAATGGCGCCGTCTTGTAACAAATATTGACATTTGATTACCAAACCCTGAATGTAAGACAGTCCCTCATATTCAGGCAGGTTTGGAGGAGGAGAAATACATCTTATGTTTGTCAGTCCTGTGTTTTTCTTACTAAAGCTCTGGAGTGTATTTTTTCATTTTCTCAGAAGTGGACTCAACCTTCTTTGGACAATAAGTGCAAACTGAGTCTAAGCCTTAAGGCTCCGAAGTGGCAATTACCACCAGCATTGGTTGACAGCTGAGAGCTGGTATGCCAAAAACAGGGGCTGGCATTAATCTTGGAGTGCAGTGGATCAGTTTTAATTCACAGCAGAGCAAAGCTGTCATAACGAAGCAGAGGAGAGCAACACTTCAATTTAGAATAGAGGAAAATCCACCCTGAGTTCACTCCTCCTCCACAGTCTTTAACTCTTCCTTGTGCTCTGCTAGCATGCTCTGCTTGAAACCTCCCACAAAGCATCTGTTATCAATCAGTAATCAATCTGTCACCTCCTCCCGACAAGCAACACTTCAGGAGGACACATCCGGCTCTTCAGTTCGTATTCCACTCAAGTGGATCTTGGCTCTGAAATGCTGGATGTTACTCTGAGTTTATTATATTGTGAAAGCTGCTGACTTGTTGACATCAAACTAAATGCATGAGCGGTTGAGTGTTCGGTTAAAAACGGGGTCTGGCCAGTGTCAGCTGTCTCTTTCATTTGTGTATCTGTGGTCATGTCATGAGTTTGGATCTGAGTGTGGACTTTATTTAACTTGTGTTTCTGGAACCGATGCTTGTACTGGGAAAAAGTTTTGTGTGCTCTCTCCCTTGCATTTCAAACATTTTGTTGGACCTGGACATCGCTCATGACATGATCTTGTTTACAAGCCTCCCCCCCCCCGGACAAACCCAAAGGGGAAAGACCGGGAGTCCTTTGTTTTCCAGCTATGCGCCCGACAGCTGCTCTGCCAGCAAACCTTTTAATATTTGCTGCTTGCATGCAGGAGGTCTCAGGGGCCGTCACACTGCAGCAGGTGCCAGAAGCTCATAAAAAAAAAGCAACACACATAAACACACAACTCCACTGAAACACACTTTTAACAATTTGAGCACACACACACACACACTCACACAGAAAACACTCAGTGCAAAGACACGCTCACGCTCTGTGATCCCCTCGCTGTTGTTCTGTTCCAGCCGCTTTAATTGGGGATTTGAGCCAGGCTCTTGTCTTTCTCACCGTGACGGGCTAAAAATAACTCTTTGACAGAAGTGTCAGAAAACCCAGCCGGGGTACGACTGTGCATTCTGCAGCCTGGCACAAGGGATGCAAACTCCAAATGAAGCTAAGTCTGTCACCCTGCTGCCTATATGTGGACTCTTATTATGCTTCTGTTTCATGCACCTGTTGCAAAGAAACTTTCTCCTCATGTTTGTCTGTGTAATTGCACGCTGTCCTTCAGATTTACTCCAGGTCCCCCCCCCAGAAAACAGGAAGACAATTTCATATCTCTAATAGAGCCGAGCACAAAGAGAGTTTCTGTCAAAGGCAGTAAAACCATGACCCAGTCGAGAAAGAGTTGAAGTCAATTGAGAGGCATTGCCTCTTCTGTGCCTTCCGGCCTTGTAACAGCAAGATAATGACATGTGTCACTGCAGCGCTTTGTTGAAGCAGACGTGCTCCTGAAAGCAGTTTGGTGAATGGCATGAACATTAAATCTTCCATCAGAGCCGAGCAGCTGAGTGGTAACATTTCTGGAGTGCAGCACGGACATCAAACAGACACAGCATGCAGACTGAAGCTGTTCAGAGACCATCCTCCAGGCCAGCATCCAGGCCATGTAGAGCAAAGTCTCATGTAGATGATAGTTTGTATTTTAAAACAATTCAGATGTCAAATTTTCTCATTTAGACATCTTAAATACTGATTACTTATTTCTCTAAGTCTGAGGTTCACTTTAAGTAAATCCACAGCGTCTTTTTCTCTGCTTACACCAAGCGTTGGTCTGCTCTGGTCCAGGGATCAATTATTGAAGGCTGTGGGTGCTGAGTGTCGACCTATTTATGATGGTGAGGTTTGAGGGTCTGCTGAAGATGTTAAGTCTCTAAAAAAAACAGCACTTACTTACCCTGCAGAGCTGTTATTTAACATTACATGCATATCTTGACTGATTTTGTGTATTAGCGCTAAAGCTAACAGTGGTATTGATTGCCAGTTGTTTTGTGTGCATTTGAAATGAGAACTTTAGATTTTTTGGGACTTATTTGGGGATAATTTGTCTTTCTTCTAAATCAGGGGACTCAGACGTATAAAGCTGGACAATGATCACCGTCAGAGGCACTGTTAGATGTCAAACAAAACATGATCTTCTTTGCGTAGTCAAAACTGAGAAATTAGCTCATTTGTTTGAGGTTTTTCTTGTAAGTAAGTAAATGAGTAAGGTTTACTTATAGAGCACCTCTCAACAGCAGAGGTCACAAGGTGCTTTACAACAACAACAGCAACAACAATGTTAAAAGGCAAAATAGAGGTTGCATTAAATACAAATGCATGACATAACAACAGACAGAATAAACAAAGGCAAATCTAACAGATAGGTCTTCAACTTCTTTAAACCTGTCAACAGTGTCCACAGTTCTTAGTTCCAAAGTTTAGGACCAACAACCTGGAAAGCGTAGTCCCCTTTGGTTTTGAGCCTGGTACGAGGCACAACCAATAAAACCCCTGATCAGAGAACCTCAGAATCCTGCTGGAGTTATAAGGCTTCAGCAGCTCCCTGATATAGACTGGAGCCTGACCAGTGAGCGCTCTGTACACAACAACAAGAATTTTAAACTGTAGATTAAATTGTGAATGTGCATGTTTATTCAACTAAACTAAAGCCATCAACCTTGCTAGTCATCACCAGAACTACTAGTTGGTTAAAGGAGTTCTTTGTTATTTTGATATTGTAGGCCTGACATGCCACTCATATGTTGAGTTGTCAATCGGCAACCTCCGGCCACAAGAATTGAAGCCAATGCTGAAGTGTTAAAAACTGCAGTTCATCAAGTGTCCACTTGAGGCTGGCTGCAGAAACACCGAAACCACATACACACCCATTCAAAGAAGCCGATCTTTACAGCAGAAATAAACATGTTTACAGCCTGGTTCAAAAAACACGAGTGTAGTCTGGATAGCTCAAAACAGCACTTCAGGAACAGATGGGGGACGTCATGGATTCTACATCCATTATTTATACAGTCTATGCTTGTGGTGCTAGCTCTGCTAACCTTAGCCACACTCAATGAACTCATTTGACATAGTTTACCCTCAGACTCTGTGATGTCTGTGTTACCTGGGTTCAATAAATTCAGCTCAGTTTTGACAGTTTTGGGAGTTTCTAGGAAATTAGTCACATCTCTGGTGTTTATGTTTATTTTAATTGGTAACACTTTATATTAACTACACACTTTTAAGCATTAATTAAGCATTAATTAATACTTAACTCATCATGTGTAAAGCATTGTTCATACATTAATACTCATTTATATATCATGTACAAACACCGTTATAAATGTTTTATTATTCATGAATATGACTCTCTATAATGTGTTAACTTACTCTTTGTTCATACTTTATAAATGATGGATTCACCAAATACAAATGAGCTATTACGGTCATTATAAAGCAGTTATAAACACATTTACAGGTTATGATTCTAACATTTAGTAAGGGTTAGTGAACACCTTATTACATAGCAAATTATGATTAATCAAGGTAGTAACAAAGGACTTATAAGCTGCTTGTTCATGGTTTTGTGAGCTGATCTAAAGTGAGGACTTTTTATGCTTTACAAAGAATTCATTAATGAGATTTAAGACCAGCAGCACCTTAAAACACAGAATCCAAGTTATTGTTCAGTTTTGCAGCTGCATTTTAACTTGTGTTTACAAATGGTTTCATACAGCCAGAGTTTAAATGTTACTGTGTCTTTTTATATATTTGATTTGTCATATTTTATTTGAGTTTTTCCACTGTGAGTACTTTAAGTTTGAGAGATTTCTTTTTCAGTTGCAGAGTATTTTAAGTTCATATGAAGAGTTTATACAGAGGTTGTTTCCTTTTAATAAATACAAGTTTAAGTCCATGTGTTGTGTCTGTTTCCTTATTCTGTTTAATCAGTATCTGTGACTTCTGTGTTTTAAGGTGCTGCTGGTCTTAAATCTCATTAATGAATTCTTTGTAAAGCATAAAAAGTCCTCACTTTAGATCAGCTCACAAAACCATGAACAAGCAGCTTATAAGTCCTTTGTGACTACCTTAATTAATCATAACTTGCTATGTAATAAGGTGTTCACTAACCCTTAATAAATGTTAGAATCATAACCTGTAAATGTGCTTATAACTGCTTTATAATGACCATAATAGCTCATTTGTAATTGGTGAATCCATCATTTATAAAGTATGAACAAAGAGTTAGTTAACACATTATAGAGAGTCATATTCATGAATAATAAAACATTTATAACTGTGTTTGTACATGATATATAAATGAGTATTAATGTATGAACAATGCTTTACAGATGATGAGTTAAGTATTAACTAATGCTTAATTAATGCTTGAAAGTGTGTAGTTAATATAAAGTGTTCCCTTTTAATTCAGATGTTAGTGAGTTAAAAGGAAGACTTACTATGTGTGCCTCTAACAAACCAAATAGAAATCATGTGATTGTTTTGTGTTTAAATCTTCATTAGATAAAAATAATTCCCTCATTATCTGAACCAGCGGGGGGGGGGAACATAAAGCAACAGAGGAGTGTTAAGTAATGAATAAGTCTGCAGCTGTGAGCAGTCTCTGAAGAAAGTCCTAATTTTAACACGGAGGGTGACAACTGTCCACACATTGATGTAAGGCGATAAGGGCCTGGGCTGAGAGCTTTGATGAGTTTTCTCTGATGACGGAGGAGAGGGAGCAAACGGGGCACAGAGTGAGCGTTGATTTATTTCAAAGAATACAAAGCGGAGCCGGGAGTTCACCCAAAGGACGGCCGGACTCTGCCAGAGCATTGTCTGCAGAGAGGTTACATCCGGTTGGCTTTGTGAAGGTTTGTTAGATAAGAGTCAGCTCCTGTTGGATTCTTTTTTTTTAAGTCACTCAAAAACGGTTTAAAGAGAGACTCCAATTGGCTGCTTCATGTCAGTCAATCAGGATCTACCTGCCCCATGTCAGCAAATCTAATCAATCAGACGGACTTCAGTCAGTTACCAAACGCTGTTATTCAACGGTTGGATAACAGGGTGGAGTTTTTCAGATGTTGCTGCAAGATTTATGGAGAGTGGGGAGTAAAATTCAGCTCCCGATGGTTCGACGCTCTTCCTCGAAAAGATGTTATAACCGCTGATCCCTGCAGACCAACTACCAACGAATATCATCTTTATTTAACGCAATTAAACAGGAATGGTTCATGAAATCGTCAGACATGACTGGGAGGGAGAGAAAGAAGCAGGGCGCCAAGTTTGGTTAGCAAAGACTTGTGATTTCATGATGTATTTATTAAAGTGGGATGTGCAAATTAACCAAAAATAAGGCTATCATGAGAGTTTGGTATAATTTGGAGGAAAGGCAAACAAACAAGTCTCTTGATTTTTGGAGATTGCAACAAAAAGAAGTGCAGCACTTTGAATTATGCAGCATATATCTCAATAATTACAATTAACAGTCCACTTTGTCATGATGTATTTATTAAAGTGGGATGTGCAAATTTACACAAGACTGGCATGTACAAAAAAGCCAAAAACAAGGCTATCATGAGAGTTTGGTATAATTTGGAGGAAAGGCAAACACACAAGTCTCTTGATTTTTGGAGATTGCAACAAAAAGAAGTGCAGCACTTTGAATTATGCAGCATATATCTCAATAATTACAATTAACAGTCCACTCATTTTCTATTTCTGACATGCAGCAGCTTGTAAACATGTCCTGGATGCATCCCACATTCAAAGTGTGTGTGAGTTTCTTCAATTTGAAAGCGCATCATTAATAGAAACACCGCTCATGTGCGTGATAGAAAATAGTTAGCATAATTAACACTGTAACTCGACCCTCATGTGACTACGCTCCACGCAGGGTGAGAAATACATGTGGAAAGCACAAATGCATTCACGGCCCTCACTCTTTCATTTGACTGACGGGGTCGGTCCTGGTTGGTGACCTCCGGGGTCGGGACCTTTGGCTGGACTTCGGCTTTACGATGTGTGCAGAGGCGCTTAAGAGGAGTGATGCTGGTCTCTGATTGGCTGGAGGGCCCAGCAACTGACAGACCACACCCGGGGGATATCGGACACACCTGCCAGACTCTGTCTCTCATCAGGTGGCTCACGGGATAAACACTTTTATATTGTGGGCTCCGCTCGTGTATTAAAGACTGTGCATGTACAGATGAGTGCACAGCCTCGTGACTTAGACCCTCTTGGTCAAACACTACTGCAGCACAAGTGGAAGCTACTCTGTCAGATTGGTACTTAAGTTTAAGTTCTGGAGTGCTTGCTTTTAAAAATACATTTCAAAAACATCTCATATCTCACAATGCATGAGTGCAGTCATGAAAACCTGGCTGCACATTCTTCTTTACATTTTTAAACTCACATGCTGCAGATTTACAGATTTGAAGCTCCAAAACAATAAGAGCTATAACAGGAACACTCAAGCATAGAATAAGAACTGTTCAATTGGAATAAAACTAATGTTTAGCTTCAGATCTCAACATTCCTTCTCAGGTTAGGCATTGAAATGATGTAAGTGGTAAACAGCAAACTTTTAAAAGTGTATGAATCATTCTTCATTTTAAAAAACAACACACATGAGCAGGAAAATCTGGCCATGCATGCTCAGGTGGTGAATCGTCATGCTTCTCTGCCGTAGCTTTCATTATCACCTCCAAATGAACCGCTTGATCTGAGTGATGTTTGCTCTGCGTTTTGCATTCAATCATGGAGATGCACGACATACAAGCACAGCAGCACGACTACACACGGATCTTGGAATAGAACATTTAATTAATGAGCTGACTTCAGAGAAAAAGTAGCCACCAATGAGAACATTCATAGAAATTCAGTGGAGTCAAAAGTATATCTGTCTTTCAAATGTCATGGAGCACAAGTTATACTTCTCCCCAAACAATAATACTTATGCAAAATACAGATACCCAAATTATGTAGTATGCAATGCGCAGTACTCAAGTAACTTTACTTCATTACTGTCTACCTCTGGTAAAGATCCAGCAAGGGATTAGAGCTGAAAATGAGCAAAATATGTAAACTTTGTGCAACACATCAGGTTTCATACTTTGCATTGGACTTATGTTTAGTTGCATTATCTGTATATATTCAATTCAAATTAAATGCATGCCAAAGAAAGTGAAAGTTTTGCAGCAATACTTGCAGCCAATAACTAATTCTTCACATTTGGTTTCCATCCAAGAAAGATTTGCCTGAAAAACTGCCTGACAGAGCCAAGTTTAGCAAAACTAAGCCATCAAAATGAATACTTTTGTTTAATTCAAGGGCTCAATTTGTATTAAAGTGCCTATAAAACTTTGCAATGTCATTATAGTACCAGATTATGAGCTATTACACAATACAAGAACAGCTATAGTAATAATAATACCACAACATGCATAAAAGAGGTGCATTAAAATCTTTGTTAAATATGCAATAAACATGCATTCATTCACTTTTGCATAACAAATCAAAATAAAAGATAATAAAAGTCTTCAAATATGTCATGTAATTGTTACCACCCCCAAATTATGTTTCATTATTATCACATTTAAAGGCTGAGTGTTAACTAGTCAACATTAAAGTAAAGATTTACCTTCAAAAACAGAAAGTGAATCCAGAGTTTTTACTACCCTGGTCAGACAAACTCCCCCCTAATGAATAGTTAATGCCTGAAGTCCAGCATGTGATAAAACCCAGAACCAGTGTGTGTGTGTGTCTGCAGTCTGATGTATCAGTCTAACAGCAGTCCTGGGAGTCTAGGAGCACAAGTGTTGGCTGGGACTCAGTGCTCCCACAGCCAGCCAGTATAAGAGCTGTTTGCATAAAGAGCAGCGATGAGACAGAGGCGCTGCAGCTCTGGGACCGTCCACAACTCTGCCACTCTGCAGCGAGGGCGAGTCCACACACTGGGAACTGTTCAGCTGTGGAGAGGAAAGCCACTACTGCAGGTCAGGCTGAATATCTGATAGAAAAGTATGAAGGTAGTGTGGACGTATTTTAAGATTTAAAATGTGATATCTTTACTTTGCTGTGTGTGAGTGCAGGCTCTGTGCAGCTGCTGTATTTCAAGTTGTTGCTTTTGAGTGTAGTTGTGTTTAGTAGATATGCTGTTGCAGGTCTCAGTGACGGTTGCAGGAAATACATAAATATATCAAATACTTATCTGGCAAATGTTCATGCAAGTGTCAAAACAAGACAAAGAGGATCATAATTTATGTGATATTTCACCTCAAGACAATTCACTTCAGCAGACCTCCTCTGTGTTCTTTCTGCAACACTGTGAGGGTTTGTTTTTACTCTCATCAAGTGTTAGCTCATCACTATCGACACCATTACTGTTTATTTTGAAAGGTCAGTTTTGATTTGTCTCTCCAGGTTTAGGATTTAAGATTTCAAAAGGTTTAACATATTTTTTTTGGGACTGAAACATGTTACATTTCCTTCTCCTTTTTCAAACTATCACATCATTTCAGCATTTCACTTTAAACCCTAAATCTGGATCATCCTAATGAATCATTAATACAGAAGGAAGTCAGTCTTGGGAAAGCTGGTTAGTTATAACTCCAACTTGAATTTATAAAAGGTGTTTTTTGCACATTAGAAATGAGATTAAGATCAGCAACTTTGCATAGAAATATTTGACATAATTGTGTATGAGTATGAAGCAAAATAAAAGTTGTGTTTTTTAATTACTTTCAATTCTCTGCATTCTTTTGAACTTTAAATCTCTTTCAAAACACATTTTAACAATGTGCTTTTACAGGAGATGTCACCTGAGCTTGTTTTAACCCAGACATTTGTATTATTTTTTAAGGTTGTATTACTAATACGAGTAATACGACCTTAAATTTATTTATAATTTTATAATTTTAAATATTTTTTATATTTTCATATGTTTATATTTTAATATAAAATACAGGATAATATATATATATTTTAATTAATCATATTTCTGATTGTTTAAACTTTTAATCCTTTGTTGTTTTTATTATTTTTTAGGCAGGATTTTATCATTTTTTAATAATTTTAATAATTTGTTTTTATATATTTTATATGTTTTTTTTCATCTCTTATTTATTTATATTTTCTAGTTCTAATTTTTAATTGTTTTTAATATTTTATCTTTTGTTTGTTTTATTTCCTTTTATTTCTCTTCCACACATTTCTCTTTTACTGTCTTTTAGTTTCTTTCTTATTTGTAACCCTGTTTTGAAAAGTGCAATATAAATAAATTATTATTATTATTATTATTTGAAAGATTTGAATATCATCCCATAGAAACAAAACCAGAGATGTTTCTAATTTAAGAAGTTCTGTACATTGAGGGATTTTTGTGTGACACTGAACAAAGCACAGAAAAACAAACCATGTGAAGTCACTGTGAGGACTCTCACTGACTTTGAAACAGTGTCACTCTGATGCTGACCTACAAAGTAAATGAGATTATCAGCAACAAGATTGGTTATTTTTTTATTCTGAATTTTAGTGCCTGTGTTCTAGTCGGATTATCTGTGAACAAAGTCGAGTTGATATACGTCACTCGCCCTGAAGTGTCTGTGTTTGGAGCTCTGCTGGTCACTCGGTCGCTTTCTCTGGCTCTGCCTAAATCCAGATGACCGACCAAGAGGGCAAAGATCTCTTCCCACTGAGGCCTCGTCTGAGATGGGCACTAAGACCCATGCTGTCTCTTCTGTGGTCTTAAGTTCTGTTAATGGTACTCCTCCAGTCTTTAAAGGTGACATATCATGCAAAATTGACTTTTTAATGGTTCTTTACCTGAAATATGTGTCCCTGTCTACAAACCCCCCGAGAATGAAAAAAATCCATTCTGCCCCTGTTCTGATTTCTCCACCTTTCTGTAAATGTGTGTGAAACGAGCCGTTTCAGACTTCCGTGTTTTTGTTACGTAACAACAATATCCGGTCTGTCACGGAGTCAGAGCTCGGAGCTTGTTCAGCCCATAGACTGTATAAAATAATACTGAATCCCCTCCTCCGTTTTTCATTACCTGCACAATTGTGTGCTAACAAGGAGCTTAGGAGGGAGGCATGCTAGTTGTAGGCTGTCTTAATAAACACAAAGGTCGGTTTTACTCCCCACGTCTGCAGATTTGAAGATCTAGTGGATGATTTTTATTTATCATGGATAAGTGCTAGCGCTAGTTAGCATAGCCACATAGCTACATGTTCGTAGCTGTAGCTGTAGCTGTAGCTGTAGCTGTAGCTGTAGCTGTGTACCAAGACACACGTCGACATACTGACAAATAAAACAACAAGAAACACTAAATCTGTGACCAATCCTTCATAAAAGGTCCCGCTGCCTTTCTGGCAGAGGTCGGTTTTACTCCCCACGTCTGCAGATTTGAAGATCTAGTGGATGATTTTTATTTATCATGGATAAGTGCTAGAGCTAGTTAGCATAGCCACATAGCTACATGTTCGTAGCTGTGTACCAAGACACACGTCTACATACTGATAAATAAAACAACGAGAAACACTAAATCTGTGACCAATCCTTCAGAAAGGTCCTGCTACAGGCGCCTCTCCGTCAGGATCAGATTCAGAGGGTTGAAGTAACGTGATCTCTGAGCAGCCGTGTATATTCAGCCAACATGTAAACATTAGATCAACGTGCTGGACGGCCGAGGCACATCCACTTCCTGAGGGGGCGTGGTCAGAGGGAAAACAGAGTGTTCTGAGGAGGACTGAAGAAGAGGACTTTTCAGGCAGACCAAAATCTGATTTCAAAGTGTTTTTTTTGAGCATAAACTTTAAAGACATGTTTTGGGGACCTCTTAGACCAATATATATTGATGAAAAAAGCGTGATATGTCCCCTTTAAGAGGATAAGTAAGTGAGACTTCTGGGGTTTTTGTTGTCTGCTGGACAGAGCTGTAGGCTGGTCTTATAAGCTGTGACACCCGCTCCACACTGCTGCATAAAAAATGTGCACTTTTGCTGTGCTTGCCTTCATTTCAAGTGACAAATATAAAAACACAAACCCAGGGAGGGGCTGAAGCTGGTTACGCAACACTAGCAGCAGTTTGTGACCGTGTTGTTGTCAGGAGACGTTTTGGACAGGATGAGTTAATCGGCATCTCCTACAACAGTTAATTCAAGTCACATGGAACAATTAGAGACGTCTGCCTTCTCTTTTATTTGTGTTCCCTGAATCTCTTTTCTCCATGAGACCAGCTGGTACCACATGAATCATTCACATCCAGGAAGAGAAGCTTGCTCAGAAAGTTTTTCAAGCTGGTTTTTAATTCATCAGGTTTTTCTTAGCTTTCCATTAGAGGGGACACATACAAGTTTTAACACCAAGCTGAGGACTGTGTTTTTCTTATTTCAGTCTCCTTTTCTAAATTTGCTTTTTTATGTTTCTGTGAAAAATTGGAGTCTAGTTCAGCGACCGTGGCACATTTCCTCCCTCTCTGTGGGGGCTGATAACCACATAGCTGTTTTTGTTTTTGGTATCCTCACAGAAAAACATGGTTTCTCAGGTTGTGTTAAGTCTTGTTTTCTTTGCTCTGTTCTTTCCAGGACTCTCCAAAGGGAATGTTACTGACTGAAAAACATCTCTGCAGAGGACTTAACTCAAGTCTGACTCTAACTTGACGGCCACTGGTTATGAAAATCTGCACTCTGAGACTGAAACGGTAAATCTAACGACTAATCATATCTTCCTTTAGGTTTCACTGTATTTATTTCAAGTGGATTCACTCTTTTCTGTCTCTGTGTCTCCTCCCAGGCTGGGGGTAAGATGTTTGTGGAGTCAGTGGTCCGATGGGGCGCGTGGAGCATCCTGCTCCAGTTTGGACTGGGTGCATCTGCAGGGAGCTGTCCTCCACGCTGTGTGTGTCGACCTGAGACCAAAGAAGTGATCTGCTCTGGCAAACACTCCAGCTCAGTGCCAGAGGGCTTTCCCAGCGATGCCAGGCGTTTGGATTTATCCCACAATAAGATTAAGACCATCGGGCGCCGCCAGTTCTCCGGTCTCCCGCAGCTCCAAGAGTTGGATCTGAGTGATAATCTCATCTCCATGATTGAGGTGGAGGCTTTCCAAGGCCTGCAGAATCTCAGGACGCTTCGAATAAAGAATAACCGACTCAAGATCATCCCGGTTGGGGTGTTTTCTGGCCTCTCCAGTCTGCGCTTTCTGGATTTGAGCCAGAATGAGATCCTGGTCTTCCTGGACTACACCTTCAGGGAGATGGGGAACCTGCAAACGCTGGAAGCCGAGGAGAATGACTTGGTATTTATCTCCCAGCGGGCTTTCTTTGGTCTGCAGAGCCTGCAGGAGCTCAACATAGACCGCAGCAACCTGACCTCGGTTCCCACTGAAGCATTTTCCCAGCTTCAGAGTCTGGTGCGTCTCCGCATGCTGCGCCTCACGATCACATCGCTGTCCAACAACGCTTTCAGACGACTCCACCGCCTGCGTAGCCTTGTGATCGCAAACTGGCCAGCGTTGGACACTGTAGCTAGCAACAGCCTGATTGGTCTAAACCTGACCTCCCTTGTCATCAGCAGCTGCAATCTCAGTGTGATCCCTTACGCAGCACTTCGTCACTTAGTGTACCTGCGCTACCTGGACCTGTCCTACAACCCCATCACTATTGTCCAAGGTAACCTCCTGGGAGACCTCCTGAGGCTCCAGGAGTTACACCTCGCAGGGGGGAGCCTGCTGCGGATAGAGCCAGGGGCCTTTAGGGGGCTGGCGTACTTCCGCATGCTTAATGTGACATCCAATCAGCTCGCTACTTTGGAGGAGAGTGTGTTTCACTCTGTGGGGAACCTTCAGGTGTTGCGGTTGGATGGGAACCCCCTAGCATGTGACTGCCGCCTCCTTTGGGTTGTCCGCCGCAGATTGCGTTTGAACTTTGATGGACATCAGCCCACGTGTTCGTCGCCCGACACGGTGAGACAGCGTGAATTCAGAGACTTCTCAGAGAAGGAGCTCCCGAGGCTGTTCACCTGTCGGCCCGCTCGCATCATGGACCGCAGGCCTCAGGAGGCAAGAGTGGAGGAGGGCACTACGGTTCTCTTTTCCTGTAAAGCTGAGGGGGATCCAGCTCCAGATATCACCTGGATTTCCTCACACAGAAACGTGGTTTCTCAAACGGGGCGGATCAGAGTTTTGCAAAACGGCACCCTGGAAGTGCGTTTTGCTCAGGTTCAGGACAGCGGCACGTATCAGTGCCTGGCGGGGAACGCAGCGGGCAATGAGAGCCTGACTGTCGGTCTGTACGTGAAGGGGCTCCCTCGGAACAGAACCATCCCCTTCCTCGCAGAAGAGGCCTGGGCCGAGCCTTCGAACCCCCAAGCAGCCAACTCCTCAGCCCAAATGGCCAAGCCGTACCCCTTTGACGCAAAGACCCTCATCATCGCCACCACCATGGGCTTCCTGTCCTTCCTCAGCTCCGTGGCCATATGTTTTGTCTTCATGTTCTTCTGGAGCCAGAGCAAAGGACAGATCAAGCACACGGCAACTATTGACTTTGTTCCCCGGTCTTCCATGGGCGGAGGAGGGGACGGAGGCGACGGTGGCCGGTTCACCATGAAGCTGATTTAAAGCCAGTGATGAGAAGAATGGAGTATTCTTACTGACTGTGAGCCGTCTGCTCTCTGGAGCCGTACTGGGACTCTTAAGGACTCAGAGAGCCCCTTTGGACGGGAGATCAGAACTGGTTTGTTCTCTTCTAAATTTAGAGTGGAAAGTTTCATCTCAGCACCCACTTTGCTGTGTTATCTAACTAATGAATATGTCACGATCCTGGAATAGAAGGATGTAAGAAGATTGTCGGCGGGCCTGTCTCACGGTTCGTGTGCGTTTGTTTCCAACAACTTTCAGACTGTAAAAGGAGATGACCGCTCGGCGAGCGCAGGAGGAGTTTTCTATGTAGCATGCTCTTGTTAAATACTCTTTAAGTTCACATAGTTTGGGTTTACACACGAGGGCAGTTTGGGTTTGCCACATTTATTAAAGTTTCTGCATCGCTGAAACACATCAGGTGCTTGTTCACCCATTACTGTACGAGTGTGCTCTGCTTTTATGACTTCAATTGCCAATACAAGGCTAAAAACAATTGCCCTCTTGACCCTCCTGATGCTATTTCTGCTTACCCACAGGGGATCATGTCAAAGACTGCTAATTCAGCATTGGCTGTAAGACTTTAACATGTGAGACTACAGAGCTTTTGATACCTGCAATAATTAAACGGAACAAATAAATTCTGACTCTCAGCTTTCTGGTTCTTTGACATTTGAAGCTGCATCTGAAACATGCACTCGATTATGAGTGTTGCTTACTTTAGATAATCCTGCGGCAGTGTAGATGGATTGAGAGCGTAGCATAATGTATATAGGAATGTTCCCATTACATGCTTTAAACCAGTGCTTTAAGTGGGCCGTTACGCGCCAGTTCACAGGGACCACCACTTCTAAATTTAACCCCTTTGGTGCACTGGGACTTTTTCAGCTTACTGGGACTTCCTACCAGCTGCCAGTACCCTTTCCTGTCCTCTCCATGATACAGTTTCTCTTGGGGATTCATGAAAGCAACTAAAATACATCACCTATGGCATGCTATGTGAGGCTTTTGTCCTTCTGCAGACATCACGCTGCCAGTTTTCCCTGGAGAGTAACCTCAAATTTGAGCGTTGGATAAATGAGGAAAATCAGAGTAAAAGAAGACGCAATGAGGTCGGCATGTCTCCAAAAGCACAGGAATAGAGGAAGTTTATTCAATAAATGTGGGTTTTGAACAGCATTTTTTTCTGGTGTCTTTATTAACTATATAAATTACATTATAATGACATGCCAACAAGTAAACAAGGGGTGTGGTGCCACTTTTCCTTCTGCTTAAAGGCAAAGACCATCTTTGGGGTTGCCAGACTCTCCTGAATTTATTTTGAATGTGCTGAATGAGACACGTGGTATCAATGGAAAGCTGAGAATGTCCACTGTAGATTCATTTTTAAAGCTTGTTGATAGGATTAGCAGTTCAAAAGTTATCAAACATTTAAGAACAAGTAGCCACCGGCAGCTGTCTAGATCATTGAGGGTTGAAGTCCCTTGAAAAAAGTCAGCTGGGACCAAAATGGACCACTTACCCCTTTTTGACCGAGGCAGCTTCAGGGCCAGTTTGGAGCCGGTGCTCAATTGGGAACCAGTTTTCGTGTTTCCACTGAGTGAACTGGCTCCAGGTTGGAAAAACTGGTTCCAGAGCGGCTCCAGCTCTTTGCTGGTCTAGAACCGCGAACCGTTTACGTCAGGGGCGAGGGGCGGGGTTTGCATTGATCAAAAACTCAAACCAAACGTGTGTCCTCCATTGTCCTGCAGCCAAAAAATAAAAGAGACTAATGGATTCCAAGGCAAAGCAGCAGTCAGCCGAGGAGACAAGCTGCCGTTGTCCGCCATCGTTGTTCTTGTGAGGGAAAGTTCGTGCTAGCGCTGCTGGGAAAAGCGGTCACGTAAACCTGACGTCATGATGTGCCTCTTCCACGGACTTGAGTGGGCGGACAAACAATGGGTGCCATGTTGGTTCTCGAGTTCAACCAGCTCCGAACCAGCGAGAGCACCAGCCCGGAAATACAACCCGGTTCATGTTGGTCGAACAGAGGTATGAGCAGGGCGTAAAATTAACACCCGCCAAGCACCAATGGCGAGTAAAAAATTAGTTTGGCGTGTAAAACAAAAACACACACCTGCCAGTGGCTGATGGAACATTTTGTATTGCATGTGAGGTTTTGTTTTCATACTTTCCCCCATTTCTGCCTGTATTGTGTTGTGATTTGGTACGTCGGGAGCGGCGTGACGTCAGCTACTGGAGTTCTGTTCATTCCCTTTGCTTGAAGAAGAACGGCGGGAAGAACGTTCTTCTGAGGAAGATGTGGCGACACATTCCCGGCGTGACGCCACCACAAACAAAAAGGATAAACAAAGAGGCGGGAGACGATCAAGAAGAGGAACAGACAGCTGAATGGAGTGATGTCACTATAAGACGTTTCAAAAACAACCTGAAAATTGACGAGGCTGTTACTATTATAAATCAAATAAGGCATTGTTTTTTTATTTGGACGGTGAAAAATATTTTTGGAGGTCACTAGCCAATGGCCAATGAGCTAAAAAGTTAATTTTACACCCTGGGTAAGAGTGTTTCTTGTAACATAATATTTCCCTGCTTGTTATCACATCAGAAGATGCTGTGATTCCTTTTTTTATGCATTAAAAAATCCACTTTTGTATTTCATCACCCACACACACACACACACACACACACACTGGAAATATGTGCCTCAGTACCATTCTCACCACTGCCAGAGAGAATGTTCACCTGATCATGGTTACCTTGTAAATATTTAGGTCAAGGGCGTCCGTATGCGCTGGCTTAATTCTATCATTTTATCTAGTTCTGGGGATTAGTGTCACTCAAACATGCCACTCTTGTTGTGCAAAAAAGGTAACCGTGCAGAGATGCAGAGATGAAAACGATGCACTCAAACAAGCATCGTGTGATTTGTTTATTTTACAGCCGTGTTCATAAATGACTTGTTTTTTCATTTCAACTGTATTAAACGCCAACATTCAAACGTTCATTGTGTGCGTGATGATTCCTCTGAGTTGTGTCTTGGGATGTTTGGAGCAGAAAAACAACCCAATCTTGAAAGCGCTCACCTGAAATCACTCCATTGTTGGGAAACTGGCAAGAAGAGGACACATCAAGGCAAGGCAAGGCAAGGCAAGGCAAGGCAAGGCAAGGCAAGGCAAGGCAAGGCAAGGCAAGGCAAGGCAAGGCAAGGCAAGGCAAGGCAAGGCAAGGCAAGGCAAGGCAAGGCAAGGCAAGGCAAGGCAAGGCAAGGCAAGGCAAGGCAGCTTCATTTGTATAGTGCATTTCATACACAAAGGGCAACTCAATGTGCTTTACATTAAAACATTAGAAGCATTGGAAACATTCAGACAGGCATAAAAGAGCACAATTAAAATGACAAATATGATAAAACAGAAAAGGAAAATTAGAAATATATTAAAAATTACATTAAAATTTTAATTTAAAGTGAGTTAAAATTAGCTAAGATAGGAAGGCAGTGGCAAATAAAAAAGTCTTAGTCTTTGATTTAAAAGAGGTGAGAGTTGGAGCAGACCTGCAGCTTTCAGGGAGTGTGTTCCAGATATGTGGAGCATAATGACTAAACGCTGCTTCACCATGTTTCCTTCTGACTCTAGGGACTGAAAGCAGACCAGTACCTGATGACCTCAGAGGTCCACATGGTTCATAAAGTAGCAGCAGATCAGCCTAAACCATTCAGTGCTTTATAAACCATCAGCAGGATTTTAAAGTCTATTCTCTGACAGACAGGAAGCCAGTGTAGGGATCTAAGAACTGGAGTGATGTGGTCTACTTTGTTGGTCCTTGTTAGGACTCGAGCAGCAGCATTCTGTATGAGCTGCAGCCGTCTGATGGACTTTTTAGGGAGTCCTGTAAAGACCCCGTTACAGTAGTCTAGTCTGCTAAAGATAAATGCATGGACCAGTTTGTCTGCATCCTGCTGAGACATAAGTCCTGATCGTGCTGAATCTATGTGCTGTACATTCACTGGGAGGCTTCTGTGTTCACTTCTTACAGAGAGTGGCCTTGTTGCCTCTCTGTAAGACAACAAAGCTACAGCTGGCAGCCGGCCACACAAGAGTACGATGGAGGATTATGTATGCAGAGGAATACCACCGTGACTGTGTCTGCTTTCTCTCTGAACCATGTCTCTGAACCTCATTAGACATTTACTGACACGTCCTCCTGTCATCCTGCTCTGTTGATCCGCCGTCACAAACAGAAAAATGCACTTAAAGAGTGATAAATCAAACAACCCACGATTACGCTCGCTTCGGCTTAGCACAGTTTGAAGAGTTGCCGTGCTCTGAGTGGATTCACTGAACAGAAATTCATTTTGTCCGTCCAATGCAGTTGCCCGGACTAACCCAAAGAGAAAAAAAAGGAAAAAAAAAACCTGATAATCACGTGTACTAGCAGAGATTTAAACCCCTTTGGATTACCTCTGCATGTCTCAATCTGTTATATAGGTCTGTCTGGCGGGTGCTATCCCCCCCCCCGGCCCAGCGCGGCCTGTCACATTATCTATTTTAATACAACTATTTGCTCCCATTGGACAGAAAGCCAAAGGGGCAGATTAAAGTGGTGTTTATAAGCCACTCCCTCTCCTCTGACTGACATGCACACACCAACACCGAGAACATTACGGTCTCGTCACATCTGCTGTCAGATTAGTTTCACAGGCTCCTCTTCAGGTTTGAAGACGGGGGAGATTGTGTTTTTATCAGTTTATGTTTCAGGCGTTTGGTTGACACTGAGTGACAGGGGAACAGGCTCAGATGATGAAGTCAACTAAACAACAAGCTGCTAACAGAAATGATAGCAAAGCTTGAATTTGTGTTGCTTTGGTTTCTGTTTAAAAGAGGAGAGTCTCTGAAAACTGAAGTGTGTGGAGAAGCTGCTGGCATCAGTGGAAACAGCAGAGAGCTCTTCCATCTTCTGCAACAAAAAGAAACTACAAAGAAAGCTCTGCACATGTCTGAGTGTAGGCATGGTGGTTTATAGTGTAACATGTAAGCTAACACAACAGCCTTTGCATACAATAGATACACAGATGTACAGTCATGGCCAAAAGTTTTGAGAATGACACAACTATTAATTTTCACAAAGTCTGCTGCTTCAGTTTTTATAATGGCAATTTGCATATACTCCAGAATGTTATGAGGAGTGATCAGCTCAACTGCAATTAATTGCAAAGTCCCTCTTTGCCTTGAAAATGAACTTTATCACCAAAAACACATTTCCACTGCATTTCAGCCCTGCCACAAAAGGACCAGCTAACATCATTTCAATGACACACAGGTGTCACACACATTAACACAGGTGTGGGTGTTGATGAGGACAAGGCTGGCGATCAATCTGTCATGATTGAGTGACTGGACACTTTAAAAGGAAGATGGTGCATGACACCATTGTTCCTCATCTGTTAGCCATGGTTACCTGCAAGGAAACACGTGCAGCCATCATTGCATTGCACAAAAAGGGCCTAACAGGGAAGTTTATAGCAGCGAGTAAGATTGCACCTCAGTCAACCGTCTATCGAATTATCAAGAACTTCAAGGAGAGAGGTTCAATTGTTGCCAAACAGGCTCCAGGGTGCCCAAGAAAGTCCAGCAAGCGCCAGGACCGTCTCCTGAAGGTGTTACAGCTGCGGGATCGGGCCACCACCAGTGCAGAGCTTGCTCAGGAATGGCAGCAGGCAGGTGTGAGTGCATCTGCACGCACAGTGAGGCGAAGACTTTTGGAGGAAGGCCTGGTGTCAAGGAGGGCAGCAAAGAAGCCACTTCTCTCCAGTAAAAACATCAGGGACAGACTGATATTCTGCAGAAGGTACAGGGACTGGACTGCTGAGGACTGGGGTAAAGTCATTTTCTCTGGTGAATGCCCTTTCCGATTGTTTGGGGCATCTGGAGGAAGGCTTGTTCGGAGAAGACGAGGTGAGCGCTACCATCAGTCCTGTCTCTTGCCAACAGTGAAGCATCCTGAGACCATTCATGTGTGGGGTTGCTTTTCGGTCAAGGGAGTGGGCTCTCTCACAATCTTGCCTAAAAACACAGCCATGAATAAAGAATGGTACCAGAACGTCCTCCGAGAGCAACTTCTCCCAACCATCCAAGGGCAGTTTGGTGATGAAGAATGCCTTTTCCAGCATGATGGAGCACCTTGCCATAAAGCAAAAGTCATAACAAAATGGCTCGGGGAACAAAACATTAAGATTTTGGGCCCTTGGCCAGGAAACTCCCCAGATCTTAATCCCATTGAGAACTTGTGGTCAATCCTCAAGAGGCGGGTGGACAAGGCAAGGCAAGGCAAGGCAGCTTTATTTGTATAGCGCATTTCATACACGAGGGCAACTCAATGTGCTTTACATTAACACATTAAAAGCATTGGAGACATTCAGACAGGCATAAAAGAACATAATTAAAATGACAAATATGATAAAACAGAAAAGAAAAGGAAAATTAGAAATATATTAAATATTACATTAAAATTTTAATTTAAAGTGGGTTAAATTAATCTAAGATAGGAAGGCAGAGGTAAATAAAAAAGTCTTAATCTTTGATTTAAAAGAGGTGAGAGTTTGAGCAGACCTACAGCTTTCAGGGAGTGTGTTCCAGATATGTGGTGCATAATGACTAAACGCTGCTTCACCATGTTTCCTTCTGACTCTAGGAACTGAAAGCAGACCAGTACCTGATGACCTCAGAGGTCGAGGTGGTTCATAAAGTAGTAGCAGATCAGCCTAAACCACTCAGTGCTTTATAAACCATCAGCAGGATTTTAAAGTCTATTCTCTGACAGACAGGAAGCCAGTGTAGAGATCTAAGAACTGGAGTGATGTGGTCTACTTTGTTGGTCCTTGTTAGGACTCGAGCAGCAGCATTCTGTATGAGCTGCAGCCGTCTGATGGACTTTTTAGGGAGTCCTGTAAAGACCCCGTTACAGTAGTCTAGTCTGCTAAAGATAAATGCATGGAGGAGTTTTTCTGCATCCTGCTGAGACATAAGTCCTTTAATCCTTGATATATTCTTAAGGTGATAGTAGGCTGACTTTGTAATTGTCTTAATGTGGCTGCTGAAATTAAGGTCTGAGTCTATGACTACACCAAGGTTTCTGGCTTGGTTTGAACATTTCATCATTGCAGATTGGAGCTGAGCAGTAACCTTTAACCTTTCTTCCTCCAAAAACAATCATTTCAGTTTTTTCTTTGTTTAACTGAAGAAAGTTCTGGCTCGTCCAGTCATTGATTTGTTCAATGCATTTACTCAGTGTTTGTATGGGACTATAATCCCCTGGTGATATGGTGATGTAAATGTGTGTCATCTGCATAGCTATGGTATTTTATTTTGCTGTTTCTTATTATCTGACCTAAGGGGAGCATGTAGATGTTGAATAGTAGAGGCCCCAGAATGGATCCTTGAGGTACTCCACATACGATTTTCATCCGTTCAGATGTGTATTTACCTATAGACACAAAATAGTCCCGGTCATTTAAATAGGACTTAAGCCAATTTAGTACTGCACCAGAGATTCCCACCCAGTTTTCAAGTCTGTCCAGTAGTATCTTGTGGTCAACTGTGTCAAAAGCAGCACTGAGATCAAGTGATACCAAAACTGAGACAATCAAAAACCCACAAATTCTGACAAACTCCAAGCATTGATTATGCAAGAATGGACTGCCATCAGTCAGGATTTGGTCCAGAAGTTGATTGACAGCATGCCAGGGAGAATTGCAGAGGTCTTGAAAAAGAAGGGTCAACACTGCAAATATTGACTTATTGCATGAATTCTGTGTAATTCTCAATAAAAGCTTTTGATACTTATGAAATGCTTCTAATTGTATTTCATTATACCATAGAAACATCTGACAAAAACACCTAAAAACCCTGAAGCAGCAGACTTTGTGAAAATGTAATATTTGTGTCATTCTTAAAACTTTTGGCCATGACTGTACACACACAATATAATATATAAAATATATGAGTGCTGCTTTCTCTTTGCAGTTTTTGGTCTCATAAAGGTTCGCATTTTATTTACAGTGTTGAGAAGTATCACCCAACCTATCTCCACTTACCAAGGGTGCATCATTTCTGATACCTGATAGGATCAAGTGGCGACTTCAAGTGTGGAAAAATGAAGCTAATGCAGAAGTACAATAAACGGGGAGCCAGTATATATACTTCATTATCCAGTAGTATACTGAGAAAATCGCCAAATCATGATAGGTGAGTAGAAACCTGGCCCCATTGGGAAATTAAAGAATGGAGGAAATGCCTTAGATTTTCAGTTTCTTTATTAATGCTATTCAAGAGTTTTTCATGTTTTTAGTTTTTGCAGAAATTTCATTTATACACAATAAAATTAAATGCAAACCCCAACTGCATCAAGCTGTCTGTTCATCTTCAGTCTTCAGCCATAAATGTATAGATCAGGAGTAAAAGTCTTTTCTCTTTCAGTCTTCAAAATGTCTCACTTAACCCTGAAGCGGCTCTCACTGTCTCCATTTACCTCGCTCTCTCTGATCTGAAACCGACCCGTATGGATGATCTCTGCAGCCAGTCAGTGAGGAGATGAAGTGTGACGAGAGGTCCTTACACCAGACGATGAAAGAGAAGAGAGGGAGAGAGAGGGAGAGAAAACCTTTCAAGCTGAATTACCCTCATGGCTCTGTATCTCCACTCATGTTCTGAAAAGCTGTAATAACTGTTCAAGCTTCTCAGATGGAGAGTTCTCTTTTCTCGTGTGAGCGCTGAGACTAGCTGCACTGTATGGCTCATCATAAACCAGAAGTAGAAGCGTTTGCTGGATGATTAGTGCTTTTAATGAAGCTAAACGTGGTGACAGAGGAAAGTCTTCAATAAAAGCCTGCTCCTCTTTAACGTGTGATACCGTAAAACCTGGTCTCCCTCCTCCTATCAGCCTCAGTCTTTTCTGTTATGACTTTATTTGTGATTTCTGAAAGGCTGTTAATATTTGGGCACTCTAATATATTGCAGCAATGATAAAGCTGGGCGTAGGTAGCCTCAGTCAGGATGTTGGTGCCAAACAATCCAACAAAATTGGAGTCCAGCGTCTTGCCATAGGACAGTTGGACAGTGGGACAGTAGTGGCCTGGTTTTTAAACCAGCCTGAGGATATAGTGGGTGGAACAGATGTCTGCAGAAGAATCTGAACACAAGGGAGAAATGTGAGGCGCCTGAAGCAGTTCAGTTTGCAGCTTGTTGTTGGCTTGGTATTGATTTGTTACGGCTCTATGCATATAAAATGTCTTGTAGAGAAAGAGATAGGCACACTTAATTAGATAAGAACTCCCAGAACCCTTAGACTATTATCCGATGATCATTTGGTATTCTATGTTTTCCCATGATGAGGTTTCATGCATCTAAATGCAGGTAACATGCCATTTGTAGGCTTTGCGTCTTCTACGATCTGGGCTCTGTTTTTGCGGTCACATTTAAGGTTTTGCATGAAGGGAGAACAAAGTCAAACAAAAGGCTCATATGAGAGTCCAACAAAACAAAGAGAATACTACGAGGAACATCCACAAAGGGAACAAGGATTAATGCATTTGACAAACAAACTGGCATAGAAGAGAAGGAAAGAGGAGACTGAGTACACATGAGGTAATCTGACACAGGTAGAAAGAACAAGGGTGGGGCACACAACCACACAGGCAAACAGCTGCAATGCAACCACCTTCATTCAAATCAGCTACACCGTATTTCAATCAGGAGAGACACAATTTGAAGATTGAATGTTATTTATTACAACTTAATGAATAATGAAACTTGAGGACTCTATGAGGATTATTTTGTGAGTGTAGGATGTGTGAATTTGGCAGCAGGAGAAATCCCCCCTAGAGTCCAGACTCTGGTGATGGTGATTGATGAATACTAATGATTGAAGACTTGCAGAGACCAGGTGCAGTTGGGGAGGTGGAGGGGTGTGCGCCATCAATGCAAGAAGGAACTAGTTGGAGAGAGAGACACATTTAAAAAGACAGCAGAGAGTTGATAGGCTGATGATAAGGGCGTGCCACTGAGCTATTGGATGACAGCCGCCGCTGATTAACCAATGACAGCTCTGGAGTGTGCAGCTGGAAGCAGGTGAGCTATTGAATGAGGGAGAGGAGAGTTAAACAACTGCTGGCCAATATGTTCCCATTCTAGTCAATGCTCTTGTGCACACAGGGCGCTCGGCAGTGCGTCTCAGCTCCATCTCAGGAGGGTGTCCCAGCGCCGCTCCACCAGAGATATGCTTCATGTCTTTTTTTTTTTAACTTAGTTTTTATTCATTTTTTTAATCAACAGTACAATGTGAAAAATATATATATATATTTTTTTCTTTTTCCAGCTGTATTGTTACATTCAGGCATTATGACAGAAATAGATAACACAAATAAAATACACCAAAATGTCCACTCCAGAGAATATACATACAAACAGGTATAGAATAAATGTTCATAAAAGTAAAGGAGAAATGAAAATCATAATTATTAAATATTGTAATCATAAAGAAATAAATTCTAATCCACTCAGATATATCACGTGTCAAAGTACAGGTGCAAAGTCAAACCCAGGAAAAAATAATGCATGATCTTGGTCAGCGCCTAAATTAAACATCACTCTCTATTGCAGGCATGTCCAAAGTACGGCCCGGGGGCCAATCGCGGCCCAAGGTCCATTTATTTATGGCCCCAAGCTTCCATTATATTATAGCAAAGAAATTAATCACATTCTGAATCATAAGCACTGGGAATTCTGCAAGATGGCAATAAAGAAGTAACACAAGAACTCTTAAAGCTGACAGGTTTTCAAATTAATGTTTTTATCATGATGTGAAAATGTTTTTGATGAACACAAAGTTCAGAAGACACAAAAGAGGACACAAGACAAGATCAAAATTATGAAAATTTGCAGAAAAGGCAAAATTTGGTGCATTAAAATTTTTAAAAATAATTATTTTGTTCTAAAAATGTTGTCTGCTGGTCAGAAAAGTCTAAAAAAACAACATGAAAAAGAAGTGTGATGAAATCCAGTCATAGAAAAATAATGAGAATATTTTCCCACATTGCCCAACCCTAATGAAAAACATTTTCCTCCAGAAGAACATAAAGTTTGCCAATGTTTATGTAGCTTGTGGAGAACCGAGGAATACCTAGTTACTGATTTATTAAGGAAAAAAAAAGTTATTAAATAGAGTTCATATATAGCTTTTATGATAACTAAGTCTCAGTAGGAGCCACTGGCCCTGAGGAATTCTGACAGCATCAAATGTGGCCCTCTTTGAAAAAAGTTTGGACACCCCTGCTCTATTGCATTAGTAAAGCCAGTACAGGTCTCCATCTTGTTGTGCTTTTAGTCTATTTTCGATGGAACCCGTGCCCAGCATGCATCAATCTGCACAGAAAAGACCGACCTGGACAGGAAGTCAGGCACAAGGATCGCATGCAATGTCCGCCAATTTCAAAATAAAACACCATATACGGACTCCAGACTGTTTGGGGGCGGCAGTAGCTCAGTCCATAGGGACTTGACTTGGGAACTGAAGGGTCGCTGGTTCAAGTCCCAGCATGGATGAAGTTTGGCAAGTGGACTGGTGGCTGGAGAGGTGCTGGTTCTCATGCCTGGGCAATGCTGAGGTGCCCTTGAGCAAGGCACCGAACCCCCAACTGCCTGGGGTGCGCTGGTTGATGGCAGCATCCTCACTCTGACATCTCTCCCTAAGTGCCTGTCCACTGCATGTGTGTGCATTGTATGTAAATACCAAAAACTGTGCATGTAGCATGACCGAAAATAACATAAGTGAAAAAATGTAATTCCCCCCTGGGGATTAATAAAGTAAGTTCTTCTTCTTAAAGATTGTATAGATCAGAAATACTCATCATCACATATCAGTGATCCAGGTCGACCTCAACAGGACTTTAAGATGATAACTGTGTCAGAAGGTAACAGGACAACAACATAGTAGAGCAGAATTATTCATATTAAAATCATCTAAACCTGCAAAAACTAAACTTTACAGTTATGCAGCATACTCAGATGATTAAAGCACAAAAATAATGGATTACTATCCAAATGATTCAACCACAGAAAGGCTCTGTAACCTGTTGTTTGTATGCAGTTCTCTCTTTGCTGGACCCAGCTGATCCTGGCTGCTCTGAGCTGGCGCTACGCTCCAAAAACACTGTGCAGCCAAAACACAATGCGGCGCATCCTTAGTGAATTGGGGGTTCGTTTTTATGTAATCAGAGACAGCCTTTAGTGGACACTCGTGGAATTGCACTTTTTTCTCTTCTGCATTGGCTTCATGTTTTAACAGTGGAGGCTGACGCTTGATTCACATGAGAGAATCTTCGTATCGTTGAAAAGAGAGGATGTAAGGTGACAAATTTAGAGGTCTGTCAGTCCTGGGAGATATGCAAGCATGCTGACCTTTGTTAGGAAGCATCCTCCAAACTTTACTCTCCTCAGCCTGAGTGAAGCTGGACTTTTGATCTGTGTGTGTGTGTTTTGGCATCTCGTCTCTCGGTCTAGAAATCCTTCCTATCAAAGGGTGAAGTGGAGCTTGTGAAGGACCGGGGAATTGCTGCAGCGTCAGCAGCACTAACAGATGTGTTATTAACCTCATCTGTGATGATGAGCCTTCCAAGAAAAAATTAGACTGCAGATACAGGCAGCCAAAGTTAACGACCTTTGTAGTTTGGTGGGCTCAGCTGAGGAGTTCAGGGATACTTCATGGTCGACCTGGAGCCTGCCTGAGGGATTATTCAGCTCAGGATCCCCCTTGCTCAGCAGGCCCACAATGCACCTGCACTCTGTATTAGTGATAGGAAGTGGATGAACTGATGGATGTGAACCACGGGATCTCTCAAGGTTGGTAAAGATCATTCTTTGTGTGCCATGCCCTGTTTTTTTTCCCTTCGCTTCGCTGAATCAGTGAATGTTTACATGGAAACTCCTCCACAAAACAATTTGTTTTAATCCTCTTTGGAGTGTCAAGGTCAGAACCAAATTTCATGTCCATCAAATTTACCATCCGTCCAGTGGCTTTCATGAGAACATTACACTTAGTACGTCAGAGTCAGGCTGACAGGGATGCCTCCACAGAGCCAAACTGTAATGTGTTACTGAATTAACAATCATTGCATTGTTGCATCCTGAAGTTCACTTATCTATCAGGTTTCACCAGCAAGGGGTGCTAAACCTGCAAATTAACAAGCAGAACAATGTGCATCATCTATCTCTCAGTGTTTTTAAGTGAATCAGTGTAAGAACAGATCATCTTGTGAGTCTTTAACTTGACAGAGTTTGGATAAAAGAAGAAGATTGCTTGGAAGGAGGTCGTTCCTGATACTGTCTAAGAGCGTTTAAGAACACATTAGCTGCAGAAAAACTCAAATCTTCCTGAGCGTATTTGTCCAATTCTTTAAAAAATAGTGCATGACATATTATGAACCATATTCACTTGATAAGTTATGATATAAAATCTTATTTCAAGATATGAAAAGCAAAAAATAAGGTTTGAATTGCTTGTAACGAGTGAAAACTGTTGCAAGGGTAGCAAGTCAACTTCACTTGTTAGGTTTCTTAGAATAAAATATTACGTCTTATTTTGAGATGTGATTTTTTTGTTCTTATTCTTCATGTATTACAGACACTTAATGAATTATGTTTTGCTTATATTTTTAAGAATGTTATATTTGGACGTTTTGGTTGAATGTGGCTTAAAGTCCAAACTCCACTGACTGACTGTCTAATACCGCATAGACTTTAAGATCCTTCTGCTCACATTCAAAGCTCTCCATAACCTATCACCTCTATACCAGTGGCGGCTGGTGGAGTTTTCTCCAGGGGGGGCTATAACTCCAAAATAGTACATGTTTGCTTGCTTTTTGGTAAATGTCTGGGGTATCACACCAGTGTATTTACATACACGAAAACAGCAAAAGCAACATTGTAATGTCATGTACTGTTCTAACTTTTGTACATACATTTTGCTCTTCTTTCCTTGAGAGAAATACATTTCTCAATGACTCTATGGTTAAAGTCAGGGATGCTTTTGACAAGTTTCTTCTCCATAGAGAGCACGGCCAATGCATTGAGACGATCCTGTGACATTGTGTTCCTGAGGAAAGTCTTGATTCTCTTCAGTGTTGAGAAGCACCTCTCAGATTCAGCAAGATTCATTTGATTGTCTTGCTGCATCACCTGTAATAGATAAGTGACCATGGTGATGGTGTCTCGTGACTGTAGTCTTCATGCTGCCACTGGTGCAGTTGGCTAAATAGCTACAGCAGATCATTGATAAGATTTCTGTTTACCATTTGTATAAGCTGTGTAAGCTAATCATTGTCTCAGTACCTATTGAAAGAGGTTTAGATATTATTCATGCATCACCAATTAATGTGTGTGTAGTAATGACATTACATGCTCGCCAGCAGAGGGCACTGTTACACTGTGTATAATGCTTATTAACAAATAATCTGTCAAATAATAGCATTACTATTCCTGCCAGTTTAACTTTTCTGAAAAGTGCTTTAAATCAGTGATACCTGTCTTTATCCATGCTGGGTCACATCCTGATGTTTGGAAAAGGAGGCAGGGAAAGCAGACTAACGCATTAGCATCACTGCATGTAGTTAGCCTTGTTGCTAAACCAGGTCCTGGAAACAGACCGGGTGTGTTGTCTCCCTCTGTCTTTGGACTGATGATTAATGTTGATGTTCGGCTGATC
Source organism: Notolabrus celidotus (assembly GCF_009762535.1). NCBI lineage: Eukaryota > Metazoa > Chordata > Actinopteri > Labriformes > Labridae > Notolabrus > Notolabrus celidotus. Next base: position 1,859,125 of record NC_048283.1, on the reverse strand, counting down.
AGGTCCACGCTCTTTCACGTGGAGCTTCTCCTGATATGTTCTCCTCTCAAAAGGTGATGTTTTGAGTGACTTCACTGAGTTATTTACTTTCTCTCCCTCCGTTTTGCGTCTCTGTCCGATCGTCTCCTACTCCCACGGCTCGAGCTGTCACTCAGCCGCGCTTGATGACAGACGGCTGTGACGTCAGCCCCATGACAGGAGGGTGGTGGTTTGTAAATCAAGCTGCATTCAGCTCTGGGCGCAGGGAAGGTGCGCCCCGACACGGCCCTATCTCTTGTATTGAAGAGGAGCTACTGCGCATATACAACTTTTAACGAGAGTCTATGGCCAAAGATTTCTGCGCCCCGGGGGAAAACCGGAGAAAACCAGTCTATGGGGAAAACCCATGGGAACATACGTCACCAATCAGACAACACAGATGAACGAAACAGCTTTGCTAATAATTATTTAACTATACAATATTAATCTTGCTCATTTTAAAATATATATACATACAGTTCAGAATATTATTTTATTATTTCAATTTTTCTTTTTTTTTTTAATGTCTTGTGGTGGGTGGTGGGGCGGCGCCCTAGCGCCCCTATTGGCCAGCCGCCACTGCTCTATACCTCTCTGAACTCCTTCAAACATACACACCTACCCACACTCTCAGATCCTCTTCCTCCATGCCCCTCACTGTACCCCATGCTCGCTTAACCTCTATGAGATCTCAAGCTTTCAGCCGTGCAGCCCCTAATCTCTGGAACTCCTTACCACTAACCATCCGTAACTCAGACTCGCTTCCAAATTTCCAATACCGCCTCAAAACCCTCTTTTTTATTGTTTGTTTTATCGAGTGCTTTTTTTCATATTAAGTGTGTTTTTATTATTGTTACATTAGTAAGTTGGTCTTCCGAGTCCTGAAAGGCGCCCAGAAATAAAATGTGTTTTTATTATTATTATTATTAAAGTAAGTGAGATACTTTGACATACAATTGGACAAATAGGATTCATTAGATTTGAGGTTTTGACGTGTTTAAGCTGGAATTAATGTGCAGTATTTCCAGTTTGACTGTATGAATGTGTAACCATTAATTTTCAAATAGTGCCCTATTACCCCTCTAGAACTCTACGCTCCCAACATGCAGGCTTGCTAGTTGTACCTAAAGTCTCTAAAAGTAGTATGGGAGGTAGAGCCTTCAGTTATCAGGCCCCTCTCCTTTGGAATCATGTACCAGTCAGGGTCCGGGAGGCAGACACCCTCTCTACTTTTAAGAGTAGGCTTCAAACTTTCTTTTTTGATAAAGCTTATAGTTAGAGCTGGATCAGGCTTGGACCAGCTTTTGTCATGCTGCTATAGGCCTAGACTGCCGGGGGAACTGGCACACTGACACACTGGGATCCTAGCTCACCCCCTTCCCCCCAACCCCTTCATCACTTACTTTAACTCTGCCTGTCCCATTAAAGTTACTAACCATAGACCTTTCTGGAGTCCCTGAGCTCCCTTGTCTCGTAGATTCCTCTGAGCTGCCGTAGACGTCCTCCTGCTGCGGACGATCTGGACTCCAGCTGATACGGACGTGCTGGACTCCAGCGGCAACAGCTTCTACGACTCGTCTCATCACTATCACCTCTCTCTCTTACTCCCCTCTATCTGTCTTTCCAGACCCAACTCGGTCAAGGCATGATGGCTGTCTAACATGAGTCTGGTCCTGCTGGAGGTTTCTGCCTGTTAAAAGGAAGTTTGTCCTCTCCACTGTAACTAGCTAAATACTGCGATGTGCAATGCTCATGATGGATTAAGGTGGGGTCAGACTGAGTCTTACCCTGTCTTGAAGTTGGGTCTCTGTTCATAATTTGACATAGAGTGGTCTAGACCTCCTATGTTTGTAAAAGCGTCTTGAGATAACGTTTGTTGTGATTTGGCGCGATACAAATAATGATTGATTGATTGATTGATTGATAAATCAGGCATTTTGGTGCTAAGTTTCTTAATTTTGAAACAAACTAAAACATATAAAAACAACATTTTTAACCTATTAAACTTTGAGTTTCATTCAAAATCTTCCCAAAGTAATTCCCATATTGCCAGACAACGGCATACATATTTTGTATCTACTACACGGCAAAAAAAAACTTAATTTATTGTATATTTCTTCCCTGAATTGTTCAATTTTTGGTGGAAATCAATGAGCAAAAGATCATTATTTTCTAGGGAGCAATTGTAACATTCAACTAGTCATAAATCATCATGATACAGCAGGTTGCATATATAAAGTATCTCCTTAAAGCCCCTTTTAAACCCTGTATGGCATCTAGTTTTATCAACAGTCTCAATAAGCAGTGAATGTTTAGTCTTGTTTTCAAATATGAAGCCAATAAGGAAGTGCCTTGAACGGACTTTCTTTCTAATTATCAGCAGGGGCGACTCAACTTGTTACCAAGACCAAACTACAAGAAGGACACTGAACTTCTCTCTTGATTTATCACCTTGTTAAACATCTTTGTGCGTTTACACTACCAGTCAAAAGTTTGGACACACCTTCTCATTGATTGATTGATTGATTGATTGATTGAAATAATTTATCACATTTCAAGGTTTCCCCCTCACATCTTAGTTGTATTTTCCATTAGATTTTATTTTAATCCTATTGTCATTTTTGAGTTCCTTCCTCCAGTCCACAAGACTTTTAAACACCCAAACCTCACTTACACTACCACAGCCCAGCTGCAGATTTCTGTGCATGTCTACATACTGTGATGAGCTGGTGAGTAGAAACATGCTCAGACTCAAGGATCTTCAATTAGTGAGCAGCTCCTGTGTAATATGTAACAGCAGTACAACATCTTAATTAACTACAACACAACACTGTCCAGATGTCTGTATCTGCAACAGCCTCTACACTTACAGCGTCAAACCTGTCAGCTGACTTCATGTTCTGTAACACTCTTAAACTGACATAAACATGCATGATTATCAACAGAATGACAAACAGAGAGTATACAACAATTAAAATGTCACTGACATGATTTTAAACATCAACATTAACAGTCCCATCATAAATATATTCATTTTTTATTGCTATTTTCCATTTTTGACTCTTTATTTTATTGTATAATAATTCTGTATGTCTTTTTATCTAATACCTATCTTTTATATGAAGCCAAATCATCAATGATGTTCACACATGTGGAGTAACAATAAAGATTTTGAATCATAAGATGAGGTTTTAGTCGTTTTGATTACAAATAACTAAAGAAAAGTAATCCCTCATTACTTTTCAAATGTACACTACCAGTCAAAGTTTGGACACACCTTCTCATGAATGTTTTTTATTTATTCTAATTATTTCCAACATTGTAGATTAATACTGAAGACATCAAAACTATGAAATAATCTGGTTTTGCCATAATCTGGATTACAACAGGAGTCAAACAGGACTATCCATTGTGTACTAACCCTACCTCTGAACAACACAACTGATGGTCTCAAACACATTAAGAAGGCAAGTCATTCTACAAATGAACTCTTCACAAGGCTCATGTTCATTAGAAACCATTCCAGGAGACCACTTCATGAAGCAGACTGAGAGAAACCATTCCAGGAGACCACTTCATGAAGCAGACTGAGAGAATACCAAGAGTGTGCAAAGCTGTCATGAAGGAAAAAAGGGGGCTACTTTACAGAATCAAAAATATAAAACATATTCTGCTTTGTTAACACTTTTTTGTTCGTTAAATAATTCCATAATAATTCCATTCCATTGACTGGCAGTGTGACTTTTCCAACACACTGTCTGAGGTTTGATGTTGTTTTTGTATTTTATTCTCAGTTTTTAAATCATGTTTTTGTCTGTAGGTCTGTAAGAAGATTAGTGACGACACTGCTTTCATTGAGCTGTCCTCATATTAAAGTGTGTCTGCTCCTGTGTCTGTACACATGAGCAACATGTGTACATACAGTATGTTCAGGCACCAAAGCTGAATCTGATCCTGGTGTGAGGATTATGTAACAGCATTGATGGGAAATGTGTGAAGGAGTTGATTGTTGTGTTGCCGCCTGCTTGAAGGACATTTCTGTCAGACTCAAAGCTTAGAAATAAAACTCCTGTTGTTGTGTTTTTAATTTTCAAGCCACAGAGATGATTTAAATTTGGATCAGAGACTTCATTTCTGAACTAATACATTTATAAAAAGCAAATCCGTCCAGATTAATAGGATTTATGAGTCACTAATGCATCAACTTTTTTCAGACTTGTTTTCCTGTCAGTTTCAGATGAAAAATAACAGATGATGATGATTCCTGCAGACTGGTGCATGAGGTCTTCACTCAGCTGATCAGTGCCCTCCTCATCTGAAGGAGACAGCAGATGCTCCCTGTTGTAAGGACTCTGGAGGTGAAATCATGAGCTCAGAGACTCAGTGAAACGTATTCAAAATCTTCCCTTTGCTGCCATCTAGTGGTGGATATTTCCTCAAAGCAGCCATGCACTGACTGCATAATAGAAAATGACATCACTGTGGAGTGAGGTCATCTGTGCAACAGACTGGAAAGTTTGAACACACAGGGGTTTCATCAGCATTAAGGGTGGCTGATGTTAACTGAGTGGAAAGAGAGGAAACGCCGGGACTCCAAACACAGGACTAATCATTGTAAATGTAGACCGGCTGACCTTGTTTTTATCAGGACTTTTCATAACTGGGGTTCAATATGTGGTGCACCTAGTGAGCTCAGTAAATCAGGGAGGTATTAATCCCCATAAAGAAAATCCATCCTCTGGGGAGGCCTTAAACGAAGACGTAAGAGTCTAACCTCAGGTTTTGAGAAAGAGGTCACATCCTTAACTGAGCTCATTTTCCTCTTCAATCAAGACCTTCAAGATGTTTTGAAGATGTCAAAATGAGCAGGTTTCTTTTCCAAACACAAACCTGTGCATGCTTCCTGAAATGAGCTCAACAGGAATATCTCTCCTCAGCTTTTCAAAACAACCTCATGCTGTGTTTTTTTACCTCTCCCTGCAAGGTGCTTGCTGCTCCCAGGCTTCCCATAAACCTCCTTCAACACTCAAGTTGGTGCCTAATGGAAGCATCTGTTTGTGTCTTCTTTTTTTCTCTCCACTGACAGACATTCACCAGTCAGAGTGGTTCAATTATTTCAGATTTGACTCAATTAGTTTCACAAATGCAAGCGCAGCAGAGCCCCGGACTGCTGATTCATTCCCATGCAGGCACTCAGGCACTATTGACACGTATTGATTGGACATTACAGGCAGAAGCAGTTGCTGAAGGCTATTGCAATATTGGTTGCTGGTGTGAGGGCTTAAGTGCAAACATAAAATGAGATTGGTTTATACGAGTTCGCATCATGTCAGGATTTTGGAAAGCTAAGGCTGGTTGATGTGCATCCATACACACACATCATGAGTTTGATGTTAGAAATGAGATATTTTTGGGAGAGGGACCTGGGGATTAATATCACAGATGAACGATGGTAGCCAGATGAATGAGCAAACACAGAGAAGTTGCATTAACACCAGGTATAGGCTTTGCAGCTACAGTTTTATGCACAGGGCATATTTTACACCTGAGAGACTGGCTCATATTAAAACAGGTGAATCCCCTCTCTGCCTTCGATGTAAACTGGAAATTGGTACGCTAATGCATACAGTGTGGTCCTGCAATAAGTTAAGACAGTGGTGGCTGGGAATTGAGAATATTCTTGAGAAAGCATTATTGCAGAATATTTCCCTGTCACCTGTGATAGTAGACTTGAACGACTTGAAGCTCCCCTCCCAAAGCTTAAAGGGTTTTGTGAGCCTAGCAATTACAGCTGCTAAGAAATGTATTACATCTAAGTGGAATCATGCAGACCCTCCAAATATAATTCAATGGATTAATGAAGTCAATTCATGTGCTCCTTTGGAGAAAATAACATATTCCATCAGAGGTAGCCCACAGCTGTTTCACAAGACCTGGGACCCCTGGACGGCCTATCTAGAGTCTGGTCATTACAATATTTAACTTATTGGTACTTCATCTGTATTCAAATGTCAGCCACCTGTAGATGTGTGAGTAAGGTGTAAGGGGAAGATATGTATGTGTATGTTACATTGAGGATTGTGGGTGCAACTCTCCTTGTCATGGCATTGTTTTGTTCTTTGTTTTTGTTTTTGCTTTTGCATTCTACACATATTTGTGTCTTATTTTATTAAATATAGTGAATGCAAATATGATGAATCATAAACAGGATGAGTAATATGCTTTTAAATCTGCAGCCAGGTGCAGAAATAATAGAAAATCATCAGCAGCAGGTATGACGTGTAATCCCAGCAGCCTATGATTTTCTAACAACAAAGTGATGTCTATCTCGAGGCATATTCTTAATGTGCAATTCTACTTTCATTCCTGCATCCCTCCTGAAAGACAAGGAGCATTTTTTTGTGATGCAGATATGTGTCTGATGTATAAATGAATTCATGATCAGGCCCCACCACCCACCACTTAAACATTGTGTGTTACTCTGCAGGAACAATCTTAGGGAGACCAGGGCATCAGCAAGAGGAGGCTGTTCAACTAAACGCAGAAAGACTGCATTTGGACAGTCTGCATTTTCGGCCAGAGCAGGAGGAAAATGGAACTCAATTCCTTCCTACCCACATTAGAGACTGTACAAGCCTCAGTGTTTTTAAAGGTACACTGAAATAATGGCTCAAGGAAAAACAATTATGTGATCATCTGAATGCATCAAATTAGAGACAATGAAATGCAATTTTAAATGTGTTGTTATTAGTGATGGACTGTGTTGAGTAGCCTATGTATTGTTTTAAATGCTAGTATGTTTTTTTTATCATTTGTATTGTACATTCTTTAACATCTTCCTGCCCAGGGACCACAGATGAAAATTAGCCTATAAGATAAGATAAGATATTACTTTATTGATCCCCTGGGGGGAAATTCAGTTGTTACAGCAACCCAGACATAAGTACAATCAAGAAAGAAGTTTCAATAAGTAAAATAAAATAAAAAAAATAATAATAATAAATAATAAAAAATAAGTAAAAATTAAATTAAATTAAATAAAATTAAAATAAGTTAAAATAAAATAAAAATAAGTAAAAATAAAATAAATTAAAATAAAATAAAATAAAAATAATTAAAAATAAAATAAAATAAAATAAAAATAATTAAAAATAAAATAAAATAAAATAAAATAAAATAAAAATAAGTAAAAATAAAATAAATTAAAATAAAATAAAATAAAATAAAAATGATTAAAAATAAAATAAAATAAAAATAATTAAAAATAAAATAAAATAAAATAAAAATAATTAAAAATAAAATAAAATAAAATAAAAATAAGTTTATAAGTATATAAGTATACAATAGAAGTAATTACAGGCAGTATTAAAAAATAAATTCAGTAGTGACAGGTTGACATGGTGAGATTATGGTTGGTAATGACAAATTAAGCAATAAATAAAAGTAATATTTGTATGTAATATGACCATGAGTTGTAGTTAGAATAATAATGTAATATAACATAATATAATATAGCAAGATAATTATATAATACAGTATATTATGCATTATAATGCCAGCAGTTATAGCTAACTCTGGCTTGACAGTTTTTGTTTTGCATGGCCTCTGTCAAATGGATTCATAAACAGGATGAGTAACATGCTTTAAATCTGCAGCCAGGTGCAGAAATAATACAAAATCACCAGCAACAGGTATGACGTGTAATCCCAGCAGCCTATAATTTTCTAACAAAAAAGTGATGTCTATCTCGAGGCATATTCTTAATATGCACTTCTACTTTCATTCCTGCATCCCTCCTCAAAGACTAACACTCCCCCCTTTTTGTTCTCCTTTTGTCTCCGAGGTGGAGCCTGACACCCCGACTTCTCCAAACTGAACTGCCGGGGAAGCAGTCGGACGAGAGAGGAGGACTGGGACACACACATTATCCGGGACGCAGAGGAACGGGGAGGGACCTCAAAGAAGACTGGCTGAGGGATTTCTTTTCTGTGGAGCGCTTTATATCAATTCTGCAAAAACCGGTTCCACCCGAGAGAGCTTGAAGAAAGATGAATTATCTCATCCTGATGTCGCTTTTTGCCACGGTTACCGTCGGAAAGTCACCCCGGCTCAAATTCGTTGTGCACGGTAAGGCAGAGCTAGATCTGTGTGTGGATGTTGTCTGCTTTTCTCACATGTCACATTCAGCCAATTATCTATGTCAGCAGCATGTTTTATTAATCCGTGTGATGGATACATGACTGGATGAAGGGATGGAGGGAGAGTTGATGCACGGGGGGGATGTGGTCAGTGATTTTCCCTGTTATTCCCACTGACCCTGGTTGTCTTGTCCAATGCAAAACCTGCACCAAGAGTACTTATGAAGCCATATTGAAGGAGCTACCTCTGGATTAATCTCTTTAAACACCACCCTCCCCCCACTCAGTGACTGAGTAGTAAATTACGCGCTCCATCATCCAGGCCCAGCACACATGTTCACATGCTTTAACAAGATGAGCATCTGCAGGAAGGATATGTCTTTGTTGTCTTGGTGTTCAAAAAAGGGGATAGTGCATGGATGAAGTGTGTTTTACGCGCGTCCTGGTTCTGTTTTCAGTGAAATGCACGAGGTGTAATCTGTGCACAATCCCTCCAAGGCACATTTGAATTGCTTGGATCTGATTTGCGCAACTCGTGGCTTTCTGTGTCTTTTTTTTTTTTGACAACTTCTGTGTCAGCTTACTCTAATTCCACACTTGTTTGAGCACCATGGTTGGGTTTTTATAAACCAGGGGGTACCTCAATTGTAATTGGCGCCCGTCCCTTCCATCCTCACATCCTCACATCCTCACCTCCAGGCAAAACCGAACAGATTAAAAACCAGAGGCGCTCAAAAGCAACCCCTCTCTTCTCTCTTCTGCATGAACATGGCGCCAGTTCATGCGCCCGTGCCCTTTAAACACCCTCCTTCCTACGCTGAAAAGCATCATTACTGTGAAATATGACTCTTTTTAGAGGTTGACACCGGGCACTGTAGCTTGCGCGTCCTTGCGGAGCTGCAATGCGGGACACAGCAGCTGCTTCACACTGCAGCACAAGATCCCGACTCCCGGGGAAGAGAGATGCTTTCTTTTGGGATCCATACAAACATGTTTAGTGTGTGTAAATACACAGACATAGAGAGGAAGAAGAGAGAGGAGAAGAAGAAGAAGGGAGGGGAGAGAAATCAATGGAAAATTCCAAGCCGACTCCTTGTTATTTATTCCACTCACGCCGGTTTACACCTCACACAGTCCCCGTAATGTATTCAGCAATCAGTAGAGATGGGGGCTGTGTGTCAAGTTATCTGTATCTGTATTCCTCCCCTCCCCGCGGATGAGCACAGTACAAAACGCACAAGATGACGGCCCCCGGACGTGCATGCCATATCAATCAAACTCGTTGTTATGCAATTGCACTGTGAGCTATAAATGCTTGTCATCAGGGCACACAAATGCACACAGTTCACAGGTAGACAGCTGTCAGAGGAAAATCCATCGAAGCCTCAGTGTAAGCCTGAAGTGCAAAAACCTTGTCATGGAGCTGGAGCTGTTTCAGCACCATGGACAGCGCAGACAGAGGTCCTCTCAGAGTACAAGGTCCTCACTTGGCAATGTTTGATTTCCTTTTTCTTCGTCGGCTAAATCCGGATTTTTGTCAGGTTTGCATTCCTTCAAAGACCTCTGAAGGCTTACATCCTGGTCTTAGGGCTTATTTAAAGGCTTAAGGTTAGACATGCTGTCTTGGCTGAGGTTAGGGGTGAGGGAACACGATATACAATAAACACTACACTACTGGCATCCAGTTTTTGCAGATAGCTGTTCACTGATTTGTCTTGTTCTTGCCCCTGTTGCTATATAATACAGAGGGCTTTGCCATGATGGATTAAGGTTAGGTCTCTTTAAATAATCTAACAAAGAGCATGGTTAAAACCTTCAGTGTCTGGAGATTACTTCACTGTAATTTGGCGTCTGTAAAGACCTTTATTCAGCAAACCTGTTATTGTCTTGAACAAGTCTCTGCTGGGATAATTGTTTAACTACTGGTTGATGCAACATGATGTGCTCATGATATAATTCCCTTCATCCAATACATAACACAACATAACATGGACGGACTCTGCTGAAGGCTGACATGATCAAAATCTCTATTGTTGTGTTCAAACACTTGGCTCCAATCCAAGCTGATTTGCTGAAGTTGTAAAAACTGCAGTTCCTCAAGTGTCCACTTGAGGCTGGCTCCAGATAAATGTAATCCACATGCATACCCATTCTGAAAAGGTCATCTTTACAGCAGAAATAAACACGTTTACAGCCTGGTTCAAATAAAGATTCAGGTCTGAATAGCTCATTTATCAATCAGCACACATTTTACAGGGTGCATTTTTTTTTATAACTCATTAGTTTGAAGATATGATGGTCACAAGTTTTGCATAGTTAGGGTCATGGTAGACTTGACTGACAGGCGGGCACCCTAAAAGCCCTCTCTGCCTCTTGCTAGGTCGACCTATTTCCAAGATGGTGACCCCTGTCTAAAAACCAATGGGTGTCATCACTGAGACGACATCCATGTTTTATACAGTCTATGCTCCAATCACCTTAAGCATTATGCTCACCACAAGCTCTAGCTCCACCTGGTGTTCAGTTTTGGAATTGCCACTAAGGAGATAATCAGTGTTAGCCTTGATTTATGTTTCTACATTGAATCCACACAGTAGCATACGACGTAGGCTAGCATAGCAGTTGCCTATACATGCACCTCCTCAAAAATACCCAACACAAGCCCTGTGATTGGTCCACAGAGTAGCATTGGATTTTTTGCATTAAAGCTGCTGTTGGCAGCCCTGCAATAAACATGAGTTCAGGGAGAGATTTTGAATGTCAACACTACGCCTCCACACCAGATTTCCCCTCTCACTACATCCCTCTCTGCTGCTGTAAGCCCACAAACAGATCGTAATGCACGCTCAATCAGGACGATGTAGGAGGACCAATCAGGAGAGGGGCTCTGATTGGTCAGAGCTGACGGGAGTGATTGGATACATAGATACCTGGATAAAGAGGCAGAGGAAAACACAGAGATCTCGCCCTAATCTCAAAATACCTCATTTATTGATGAGTGTTATGACTTTTTTGCCAAACAGCACAAAACCAGAACAGTTTTTTTTTTTACCCCAATGTTACCAACTGCAGCTTTAACAACATTCCAATATCACCATGCATCGTCCAAACTTTCCATCTACTCCGGCGTCTTGTCTCTTTTCTTCTCTGCAATAATTGCAGGATGATCAACTCCTGCTCAGCATCTGTCAACTGTAGCTCCAACATAATACACAAGGATGCAGTCACTGTCGTTTATTTTGCACAAACAAGCAGAGTGACGGGAAACTGACGATGTGACTAGCATGGAAATTGCACTGCTTAATAGCGTTTAAGCAAAGTGATGCAGACACTCCAATGAATGCTCACGATAGCGTAGAATCAATGCTGAAGTGCTTTGCCAAAGTCTCATGCAGAGATAAAATAACCACAAACAAAACATGCATTATGTCTCCAACTGAGTTACATCAATAAAAATTGGTTGATTGGTCTGCTTTAGTCCCAAACTGTTAAAGTATGAGCATTAGTGAGAACATGAAGTGATAAAAGATAGAAGGTTTAATGCTTTGAAACAACAAGCAGTACAACTAAGGTAATGATTTCCACTTATGATGTGTCTACTTTAACAAATGTGACTTAAATTCACAGAATAGCACACATCCAAGTAAAAGCAGCTAATTTTTTAGGACCAAGGCTTCAAATAAGGATGATTTTCAAGTCTCATATTCAAACTTCACACTGGGTCTTTGTTTTAATCTTGTTTTTCCTGACCTGAATCATTATGTTCATCAGTTTGTCAATCTGGTTACTGTTCTTACAGATTCTGGTGTTTTTAAAGTGTTTGTCCTGGTTTGGAAAAGGGAGAAAGGTTGGTGAAAGCGAGGCTGTTTTTGCTTCTCCTTCTCCTTTGAGGCACTGCTTTAGGATTAGGATTTTGGATTATGCAGTGAATGGGGTGAGAGAAAATGAAAGTCAGCCTCACTTGACTGTACATTATCTGTAAACACTGTATTTTAAATAAGTCTGCCTGAGAGCGATAAGGGCAAAAGCAGGACAACATGAAGAGAGAGAGGATACGGATCTGAGACATGAAGGAGGTGAAAGAGGAAGGGATGTAGGGACACAAACAGGCAGAGTCAGAGGCAGAGATTAAACGAGTGGGAGACAGAAAGCAGGGATTTCAGGGCTAATTTGACATCTCTGGCTGCTTTCCTAAATATCAGAACATTTGGCCAAAGTTCAGCCAGCGTTCTGACCTTCTCTCTGACTGAACACCTCAGTACTGAACCATGAGGGTGATGCTGGGTCCACAAAGATGGACCTTGAAGTGCATCCACAAAACAACGCTGCGGTGAAACGCTCATGTAAATACATTTATGGCAATTATGTGATCTGCAGATGCCAAACAGGAAAGCATGAAAGGCTTTAAGATCAAATCTTTGTGTTCTGGTGTTCTCATTGAATATTCAGAGCACTGTATTCATTCTCATGTCCAACAAAGGCATCTGTGCTCTCCTGCCTCGCTCTTTGATTTGCATATTTAGTGCTGCAATTAAAAAAAGTAGTTTCTTTAAAAGCGATTCAGTGTTTAAAAATATATGAACACTTTTTATTTTTATTGTATTCATTCAAGGATTTCGTGTCCCTGCGAGGATAAGGATAGTGAGTTTAATGAAGCCTTTTTCGGAAAAACACAAGGCCGACCTTTTGAAAATTCAAGGTTTTTTCAACCTGCGGCAACGATTAAGTGTCTGAAGACAAAAAGAATAAGAAGACACCGCTTCACACATAAGAGGTGTGAGCCAGAGGTATAAGGAGTTTGAAGGACATCCGCATCGTGACATTCCAGATGTACTTGAGTGACCCCCTCAGAAGCTGTAGAAAGAAAGACGTTGGATAAGAGAGGACGCTGAATTCGGCTCCTGTTTGTGCTTTTGGTTGTTTTTCAGGAGGTAGAAGAGCAGAGCTGACACTCAGAGATTTATCCAAACAAGGACAGTGAAGAGGTTGCACTTTAAAGGTTTCTTGTGGAGACATCCTGTAAACAACTGAAATGTCTTGTGCCATGTATTATGAATTACCTAATGAGCTGTTTTTGTATTCTAGCAGACATTTCCCTTCATTTTGTTGGTCTCTAGCTGCAGCCTTAATAATGTGAGGTTATCAGCCCATTAATTCTAATGCATCACATGTATACTAGATGTAAAGCAGAACATCAGTAAAGGATAGACTAAAGCTCAGTCTATAAAATATGATGAATTATTTTAACAAATGGGATATCTTGAAATCTGGATCCACCTGTTTTATTGGCTGTCAGATTAAAGAGGTCATTTCTCGGTCACAGTCACAACAAGCACGTTATGAAATAAATTGCATTAACTCCTTTCATTACTGGGCTTTCTTATTGATTACTCGCCTGTGCTGAGTACCTGATCCTGATTGGCCAATCCCCTTGACAATGGTTATTAACTCTGACTGTCAAAGGTGACACTATCTTATTACACGTCACACATACCAAATCAGTCTGTAGAAAGACAATGCGCCACATTTTGGGGTTGAGATTTCACCTTCATTTTGATAATACTCTTAATTTATTTGAAGACTAAAGAACTTTAGATTCAGGGGCGGCTGTGGCTCAGTGGGTAGAGTCGGTCGTCTTATAATCGGAAGGTTGGCGGTTCGATCTGAGCGCAGTCACATGTCAAAGTGTCCTTGAGCAAGACACAAAATCCTAAATTGCTCCCGCTGTTGTTCAGCATGTACAAAATGAGAAATCAGCTAATACTGGTGATTCCTTACATTAGCAGCCTCTACCATCAATGAGTGAATGGGTATGAATGTGTGAATGTAGTAGTATGTAAAAGCGCTTTGAGTGGTCAGACAGACTAGACAAGCCCTATATAAGTACAAGTCCATTTACCATTAGATTGGTGGTTAACCAATGACCAGTCACCAGAAGAGAGAACAAGACTAGAATTGGAAATTAGCAAGGGATGTTGAAACACGCGAGGAGCTGAGTAAAAGAGACGTGGACCCCAAAGGCATGAAGCAACTACAAACTGTACCATGGTATGGGCTTTATCAGAGCCACAGGACTGGTTGGGTAAAAAGAAAACACCAACAGACTTTAGAAATGATGAGAAAGAGAACCTTATGTAGGTGCTGCTGCTGTTATTTTCTGCATCAGTTAAAGCTGCTGTGAGGAACTTTTTGTTTTGTATCGGTTCTGGCGCCCCCTTGTGGACAAAGTGATACCTCTTATCTCTTGTCCTATACATGCAAAAGTAGTGTTTTCAAGAAAAATCTCTTTTAACTGTCAACTTTATCAGGCAATGTGATTATTTTCCATGAAAACAGTCAAATAAAGGCTGTTTCTGAAGTGAGATGTCCATCATCTGGTCTGACACCTACCCCCTCAGGGCGGTTTCAGGCATTAAAAATGACAACAGAGAAGGTGTCAGTGTTGCTGCTGATGGTCTTGTTTACTATTGAAGGTCATAAAGAGGCATCAGTATCATTTTCAGTCTGTTTCTCAGCCATTTCAAAACTCCTCACAGGGCCTTTAAAGCTAGGGTTGGTAGTCACGGAAAACTAGCATGAATTTGAATGTAGCATTTCCTCAGGACTCCGTCTAACCCCTCCCCCCCTCCCCTCGGTGCTCCTCCAAAATGACTCCCCCCGCTCACATGCACGAAAACAACAAAAACATTCTCATAGTGAAAGTTAAAAACACAAACAAACATGAAATGTACGCTCTGCAGGAGACGGGCAGAACGGCAGGACGGGATCTGATTGGTTTCATGATTTGGCTCCTGATGGCAGGGATTGGTTGGTGTTTTCCCAGGTTTACTCCGGCTGTAGATAGCGGCTCCTTTTTAAAGCTGGGTTTGGTAGTCTTGGAAAACTAGCATGAATTTGAATGTAGCATGTCTTCAGGACTCCGTCTAATCCCTCCCCCACTCCCCTCGGAGCTCCTCCAAAATGACGCCCCCCCCCCCCTCACATGCACAAGTGCCGCTGATTCACGACCATATGATGGTGACTGATTCCAAACCGGTCCTCAGCACATGGTTTGTGTTTTGCACTACGTCAACTCATGTCTCACTCAGCAGTAAGAAAACACCAAAACATTCTCATAGTGAAAGTTAAAAACACAAACAAACATGAAATGTGCGCTCTGCAGGAGGCGGGCAGAACAGCAGGACAGGATTTGATTGGTTTCATGATTTGGCTCCTGATGGCAGGGATTGGTTGGTGTTTTCCCAGGTTTACTCCGGCTGTAGATAGCAGCTTTTTTTTACCTCTTCTTTAAAGAACACATTATGTATTGTTCGCCATCGGGACAGAAAGATAATTTTAACCAGTATAACAAAAAGTGGATCTAAATCTGAACACCAACCCCAGCTTTAAGAATGTCAACAGAAAAACTGTCACGATTTATTTGCATAACCACTGGTTAACTATTCATTATCGCCTACTTGAATTGCCTACAGATGATGAGGGCTTATGAGTCATGAAGCCTGTGGAGCTTTGTAAAGATACTCAAAGGTGCTTTATATCTTAAAGTCATGCTCTCCGAAACAAGACCTCTAAGATAAGATAAGATATTACTTTATTGATCCCCCGGGGGGGAAATTCAGTTGTTACAGCAACCCAGACATAAGTACAATTGAGAAAGAAGTTCAGGGTGGGGGGAGTGGTCGGGCCGGCTGGGGGGGGGCAGGGGGGGATTGGCCCTGCTGCCTCCGCCATCCCCCCGCTCCGGCGCGCCGGTTGGCGGGCTCTGGTCCTAGTCCTGCCCGGCTGCCTGGCTGTCTGCTCCTGGTGCTGGGCCCCCTCGGCCCTGGTGGCTCCTTTGGCTCTGTCTTGGGGGGCTGTGTTGTGGAGGTGTTCCTTGGGGGGGCTGCGGGATCTCTCCCCCCTCGCCCCCCTTTCCTCCTGCTGGGGGACCTGGGGGTCGCCCTGGGTGCTCTGGCGTTACCTGTTTGCTTCCGGTCTGGGTCCTTGGCTTGTCCCCTGGCCTGGTTCTCCTTCAGCGCGTTGGATCCTTCGGTCTGACTGCTCTCGCGGCCCGGGTGCTGGGCTGAACCGCTCGGCTGATCTGACCCAAGTGGTTTCATCTGCACCAGTGGTGGTCTTGTTACACAAATAGAACACAGCACGGCGGCAACCCTCTGCGACCCAAGCTTCAGTAATGATTGTGGACACTCAGGGTTGCTTAATCATTAGTATCACCGCACAGTGTTTTTTTGGCGTCATGGTGAGATGGTCCCTCTCCATCTAAGTGTCTTAGGTCTCTCTCTCCTTCTCTCTCCCTGTCCCTTTGTATATCCTTATGTAATCTTTCTTTTACTTTCTTTTATTTATTTTTGGCCCACCTAGGTGTGCACGCCCTCTTTTACAGAACATGATATTAGCTGTCAATAAAAGAGAGGCCAGAGTTCTAAGAGGGATGGTGATGGTCGCATGCACACAGTCACAAGCACAGAAGAAAAATGTTTCCTTTCTTTTCTTTTGCTGCAAGAATAAATTGCATTAATATTTGACAGTTTGTGACAAACATGACACAAACCAGAAATATATATGCAGACAAGAGTAGAAAAAAAACCAAATGTCCAGAACTGTTCTGTAGCTCACATCGTATCATTCAAACTTCTAAGCCACAAAAATCTCCCAAAAAATAATAAAAGTCACTATTTTTCTCTTTAGCTTTAACATTTATGTCCTGGTATTGAATCCACTCTGTTTAATTAGGCAAACACAAACTTCAGAAGTTCTAGGTGTGAACTTTAAAAATAATTATTTATGCCAATCAGTCTGTGTGCTCTGGGGACCGACTGTGAAACAGAACCATACATTCCTCCCTCAGACATCAGGCGCGCTGGCTTCCTGTGCTTTACTGACTTCCATGTGAGGCGCAGGCTTCATCAGTTTGAGTCCCGACTGTATGAAAAGGCGACTGTTACCATAGAAACTTGGCTGGCAACCTACATCAACGATTACCATCGCTTCATGCTGGCTTTGCTGTCAGACTGGATGTCTTTTTTCATTTCAGAGACTGCAAAACATACCGTGCAGAGCAGCAGCAGTCACAGAATCACGCCCTGTTATTATGAGTGAACACAGAGAGAGAGGAATGCATCATCAGCGTAGAGTTAAAGCATGATTTAATTCTCCACTCATGGACTGTCTACCTTTTGGATCCACTCCAGCTTCTCAGATATCAGAAGACTGAGCAGGTTTGCAAGCTTCATGCCTTCAGAATTTAAAAACGCCTCAACAAAACGAGGAAGCAGAACCCTTTGGAGGATAAACGCTGGCAACCCGATCAAAGGGCTTCTCCCTGTGATGCTTTATGAACCCCCTCTTTAATTATAAAGCATTCAGTATGAGACATGACGGATTTCTGCAGGACTTAATATCTTCTAGATGACTTTTTGTACACGCTGCACGGCCCTTTTCATCTATTTTTAAACACAGGCACAGTTGCAGTGTAGGTACATGTGAGTGTGATTAGATGAGTGAATCAGAAATGCCGAAATGTTCTTTTAAGCCGTCTGGGGGTGTCCGGAGTGTAATTCAAACAAACATTCATGATGGAGTTTGCCCACATGATTATTTCAGTGATGTTTATTCTCCCACCTGATGCCCTTTTTCCTCTAACGCTTCACATTCCTTTAAAGGCTCCCTGTTCAATCTGGAAAACACAAAGGGCGGTGATGTTGGAGCGAGTGTTTGGGTAAATCAAACCAGGAGTTTTTCAGCTGGTACTCTTATTGACAGCATAGTAAAGTCAGGGAGTTAGGCTCTGTGCCAACAGGGTTTCAAGAACTGCTTAAAGCACCAAGAACGACCAAATCTGCTTCTTCCTGACGCCCATTTCTGGTATCAAGCATCATCATGATGTCATTGTTTGGCCTTGACTTTCTGAAATTCTTTTAATGCAGTACCTTGTTTTCTTCTTGTCATATCCTAATAGTGTAGACTTCTTGTAGAGGTGGTGTTTGAAGGTCCTGTGAAGAGTTTTCAGCTGGTTATATCACAAACTTGAATGAATATGAATGCCTTTCTGCCATCAGGGTTTCAAGACCTGCTTAAAGCACCAAGAACGACCAAATCTGCTTCTTCCTGACGCCCATTTTTGGTATCAAGCATCATCATGATGTCATTGTTTGGCCTTGACTTTCTGAATCTCTTTTCATGCAGTACCTTGTTTTCTTCTTGTCATATCTTAATAGTGTAGACTTCTTGTAGAGGTGGTGTTTGAAGGTCCTGTGAAGAGTTTTCAGCTGGTTATATCACAAACTTGAATGAATATGAATGCCTTTCTGCCATCAGGGTTTCAAGAACTGCTTAAAGCACCAAGAACAACCAAATCTGCTTCTTCCTGACGTCCATTTCTGGTTTCAAGCATCTTCATGATGTCATTGTTTGGCCTTGACTTTCTTAAATTCTTTTCATGCAGTACCTTGTTTGTTCTTGTCATATCTTAATAGTACTGAATACTTGTAGAGGTGGTGTTTGAAGGTCCTGTGAAGAGTTTTCAGCTGGTTATATCACAAACTTGAATGAATATGAATGCCTTTCTGCCATCAGGGTTTCAAGACGTGCTTAAAGCACCAAGAACGACCAAATCTGCTTCTTCCTGATGTCCATTTCTGGTTTCAAGCATCATCATGATGTCATTGTTTGGCCTTGACTTTCTGAAATTCTTTTCATGCAGTACCTTGTTTTCTTCTTGTCATATCTTAATAGTGTAGACTTCTTGTAGAGGTGGTGTTTGAAGGTCCTGTGAAGAGTTTTCAGCTGGTTATATCACAAACTTGAATGAATATGAATGCCTTTCTGCCATCAGGGTTTCAAGACCTGCTTAAAGCACCAAGAACGACCAAATCTGCTTCTTCCTGATGTCCATTTCTGGTTTCAAGCATCATCATGATGTCATTGTTTGGCCTTGACTTTCTGAAATTATTTTCATGCAGTACCTTGTTTTCTTCTTGTCATATCTTAATAGTGTAGACTTCTGGTAGAGGTGGTGTTTGAAGGTCCTGTGAAGAGTTTTCAGCTGGTTATATCACAAACTTGAATGAATATGAATGCCTTTCTGCCATCAGGGTTTCAAGACCTGCTTAAAGCACGAAGAACGACCAGATCTGCTTCTTCCTGACGTCCATTTCTGGTATCAAGCATCATCATGATGTCATTGTTTGGCCTTGACTTTCTGAATCTCTTTTCATGCAGTACCTTGTTTCTTCTTGTCATATCTTAATCGTACTGAATACTTGTAGAGGTGGTGTTTGAAGATCCTGTGAGGAGTTTTCTGAATGAATATAAATGTCTTTCTGCAAGTTTGAAAGCACACAAGGCCATCAGTGGCAGAACCGGTACTTTCTTTAGTCATTTTAATGCTTGTAACCTCTGCCACAAGGTAAGAGTCAGACAACATGAGTCACAGCACACGATAGTTACATTATCCACAGCAGAGAGTCACAGTGAGGGATACGTTTGACTCTTAAACATGCAGCTCCTGAAGTCTCATTAGATGATGAATCTTGTTTTAACTGGATTATCTTGCACAAGTTAGAATATAATATAATAGAATATATCTTTATTGTCATTGTGCATTGTACAACGAAATTGAAGTGCAAAAAGATGCATTAAAAGAACAGTTGTACAATAATAAATAAAAACACAAAGAGACACACACAGCACTCAACAGTCAGACATTCAAGTGATCAAAACGATTGCACAGTCCCATTTTATATTTGCATTATTTAGCATTAAGTCCACTTCTTGCTTTGGGATAAAAACTGTTGTTCAGCCTGTTTGTCCTTGTTTTTTAATGTCCTGTATCTTCTGCCCGGTGAAGCAGGTCCCAGGTGTGTTTGGTCCCTGAGGATGTTTTTTTAATCATCATACCATGAGCACCCTCAGCTCTGCAAGGTTCAGGGGTGTGCCCAATGCTGTAATTCACTCTGCCTAAATGTGTTCAGTCAGGTCAGTTTTTCTCAGTGGTATGTTTGAGAGAACCTCCAGATTTCATATTAAACGCTTTATAATGATATCAATTTGTTGTAAAGTGATTTGTGCTCAGCATGTTATGCTTCACCAGCGGGATCAAAGCTTCAACGTTGATGTCTGTAGTGTAGCATTGCTATCCCACACTTAGCCATGTTACTACTTTCTGTGTCCAAGCATTGTCTTAAGCTTATCACAGCTACATGGTGGCTGTGAGAGACCTGATTTACTTCTGTTGTTATCAGAATAAACAACCCATGGGAGTCAAATGTGAATGTTTGGGAGCCGGCTCCCAGTTTGTTCCTTTCTCTGCTTAGCTGTCTCAGTGCTCAGCCCCAGCTCTGCTCACAGCAGGACTTTGTTTTGATTGGTCAGCATGGCGGCCATGCGGCCAATCACATGTGAGGATATAGGATACAGGTGATGGAGGGGAGGCTGTGTATCGTGGCTTCATCTGTTCCTTCTGAGAGGGTTAGGGTTAGGGTTCTTCTCAAAGACCGGGCAAATACTGACTGAGGAGAAACCGGATCAGACCATCCAAGCTGAGGACATTAATAATGTTTGATCCAGTTTGGTTCTGGTTCTGTTTGCTTGAGTTTGGTTCTTGTTCTGGTTCGGTTTTGGTTCGGTTCTGGTTTAGTTCTGGTTCGGTTCTGGTTCGGTTCTGGTTCGGTTTTGGTTCGGTTTTGGTTCGGTTCTGGTTCAGTTCTGGTTCGGTTCTGGTTCGGTTCGGTTCTGATTCGGTTCTGATTCGGTTCGGTTCTGGTTCGGTTTTGGTTCGGTTCTGGTTTAGTTCTGGTTCGGTTCTGGTTCGGTTTTGGTTCGGTTCTGGTTCGGTTTTGGTTCGGTTCAGTTCTGGTTCGGTTCAGTTCTGGTTCGGTTCAGTTCTGGTTCGGTTCAGTTCCGGTTCAGTTCTGGTTCGGTTCAGTTCTGGTGCGGCTCTGGTTCGGTTCAGTTCTGGTTTGGTTCAGTTCTGGTTCGGTTCAGTTCTGGTGCGGTTCTGGTTCGGTTTTGGTTCAGTTCTGGCTCTGTTTGCTTGAGTCTGGTTCTGGTTCTGTTTGCATGAGTTTGGTTCTGGTTCTAACCCTAACCCTAACCCTAACCCTAACCCCTAACCCTAACCCAAACCCTAACTCTAACCCTAACCCTAACCCTAACCCTAACCCTAATCATAACCCAAACCCTAACTCTAACCCTAACCCTAACCCTAACCCTAACCCTAACCCTAACCCTAACCCTAACCCCTAACCCAAACCCTAACTCTAACCCTAACCCTAACCCTAACCCCTAACCCTAACCCAAACCCTAACTCTAACCCTAACCCTAACCCTAACCCCTAACCCTAACCCTAACCCTAACCCCTAACCCTAACCCTAACTCTAACCCTAACCCTAACCCTAACCCTAATCATAACCCTAACCCTAATCTTAACCCTAACCCTAACCCTAACCCTAATCATAACCCTAACCCTAACCCTAACCCTAACCCTAACTCTAACCCTAACCCTAATCCTAACCCTAACCCTAACCCTAACCCTTATCATAACCCTAACCCTAACCCTAACCCTAATCATAACCCTAACCCTAACCCTAACCCTAACCCTTATCATAACCCTAACCCTAACCCTAACCCTAACCCTAATCATAACCCTAACCCTAACCCTAACCCAAACCCGAACTCTAACCCTAACCCTAACCCTAACCCTAACCCTAATCATAACCCTAACCCTAACCCTAAACCTAACTCTAACCCTAACCCTAAACCTAACTCTAACCCTAACCCTACATGACATTAGCTTCATATTTCAGTGTGGTTACCACACATGGCACGAGACAGTGTACACAATCGCTTCCAAAACATTCCTTGTCTTGTCACATGACCGTTTTATTAATCAGAAAGTTCCTCACTGCTTTAAGTGTTAACTTTGTTGACTTTCTTTTGTCTGTCTTTGAATCATTTCACTTGAGTTCCCTCCACTTTAATTAGCAAAACGTTACCCCCTGAAGGCTTCTTTCATTCCACAAACCAAAACATACATTATAACAATTAAAGCAGCCATAATGTGCTCGAGCTGAACCCTCGTCTGCCTCTTTGTCTCTCTCATCTTCTTCTCTACTTTGTTGTGATCCACAGAGCCCTCCAGGTTCCACTTCAACAAGCCTGAGAACTACATCAGCATGTACCACCAGGAGGGGAGTGATACGCTGTACGTGGGCGGCCAGGCGATGATCTATGTGTTGACGTTCACAAACAGAGGGGTCCGCAACCTGCAGGTACACTTAACTCCAGTGGATTGTGCTGACTTGTATGCAGACATTGTTAAAGGGTGTTTGGGGTGGGGGGATTTAATCTCTCTGCTACAGATGGTCTATTTTTATCGGGGAACCTCTCTGCTGCAATGGATAGAGTAGTTTAAAAGACTGTTTGCCAACAACCAGTTGAAGCACTTAATGCAGTCCACTAAATAACACCTTGACTGCTTGTTTGTTAAAGTCCTTTCTGCACAGTACACTTAGATGTCTTGTGTTTTCTGTTGTGTTGCATGATGGAGCCTCGTTTTAGATCTGTCAGCTCATGGGAAAATCTACTTTCTTCACATCTTCCTCATTGCAGCTGATACATTAGGATATCATGCACCTTTATCAGACTGATTATAATGATGGTTTCCTTCCTGAAATAGCTCAGCCCACCTTCAGCCTGAGCTCTGAGTCTAATCAGGCAAACTATCTAAAATAACCTGTCTGGGTGTTCAGGGCTTTTCAAGTCAAGTCAATTACATCCTCTTAATAAAGGCCAAAATTACAAACTTGTCCCAGAAGATTCAGATTTGATTGTCAGGTGGGGCAACCTGGAGCCTGTTAACCCTTCTGAGAGACTATGTGAGTGCAGACCTGCAGACCTGCTCTGGATATATACAGCAGGAGTTCAACAGTGTGGTTTGGAGAACAATGAACATGTTGCATCTTATTTTCTTATTCTGCACAAAAAGAGGAATACAAAAACAACAGATTTACTTCCAGAAGTTCTGCCGTTGCTGTGTGATTGCTTGGCATCCAATGGAAGCTGGATGAATAGATGTCTTTCTTAAAGAAGGGACTGCAGCCAAAGGAAAAAAAAAACACACTCTCCACATTTCTGTTTTTGTTTCTACTGGTGAGATTTCAGTAGCTTTTTTTTTTTAACTTCAGTGAGAGCCAGGGTAGCTGTTCCCTCAGTTTGGCCCTAATCATGCCTCTTTGTGCTGGGATATACTGACGCCACTGTCCAGCAACTGACTCATACTCCCCCCCCCCTCAAAGTTTGCCATCATATATTTCAGCGTGGAAGCTTTCAGCCCATGTTGACTCACTGTTTCAGCCCAAACCACCATCTTTGTCCAAAGCAAGTTGTGTTGGCGCCTAAACTTCACCAAACCAAGACAATTTCAACACATTAGGCCCTCTGCTGTTATATTTAGGTGCCAAATCTACTGGGTAGGGTGTGAAAATAATGTCTCAGATTATGTATAAAGTAAATGTTGACATTTGGTTTCAAACTGTCCCCTATAGCTCCTATTACATTGCCTGTTCAAGGAGGGACTGTCTCTTACAGCCCCATCCCAATTCACCCCTCGCCCCAATATCATGTAGAACGTAGCCCTTTGCAGGTTCACATCTAGGGGTAGGTTGTCCGGATTGTTGGAGTGGTCAAATTCCACCAGATCCATGTCTGGTCCATCTCTGATCTGTCAAGGCACCGGATCTGATAGGTTTCTATTCTAGTCAATGTGTTAACTTCCACTGGATCCGCTCCATTGCGTTCCGGCTCAGTATCTGATCCGGCAGGTCGGAGTCCTCCGGATCAGATACGCAAGACGATGCATCAATCTCAACAGAGCAGATGGAGCAGGACAGGAAGTCAGGTTTCACCAAAACAAAATGAAAACATCCGGTTAATTTTCAGAATAAAACACTCTGTGTTATCACCAGATCGTATTTCACTTAACTACAACAACAAACCAAAGTCATGATGAGCGGAGCCAGGCCTGGAGTCAACAGGTCAGAGGTTTTCAGAGGACCAGAAAGACAACATGGATGAGGAGAGGAGGAGGAGGAGAATCCTTGATTCAGTGATTAACTCGGTCACATGACTCCAGCTGTCCGGCGGTCCTGCTCCGTGCTGCTTTCTGAAAACACAACCGGTGGGTGTTGACGGACGAGAGAGCAAGCAGATTGGAGATGAACCGGACACGGATCTGGTGGAAATCCAATGTCAGGGATGCATGGTCGTCCAAACTGAGATCAGTCAGAGGCACACTCCAAACCAAGGGTTATGAGAAACCTCCCAGAAAGCCTTGTGAGAAATCGGCAAGATCCCTTCTCAAGCAACCAAAGAAATGCACAAATGTATTTTCTTTGTTAATATGATTTGAAAATTATGATAACCATTTATGTTCTCAGTTTAATGTCCCTTTAATGTATTATGGTTGTGTTTTGAGGCACAAAGAGGCATGTGTAAAGAAGTGTTCAAGGTAAAAATGAGAAATGGGATTGAGCCAACGCCTGGTCTGACATGCAGAATGCACAAAGACGTGATTGTGTGTGTTCAGATGGTTCCACAATTGAAGCAGCAGCAGAGATAATCATCAAAGCGTCATGGTGTTCTATCAAATCGTGCTTCCTGTCGAGACGTGCTCGTAAGTGGCTCCGCTTATTATAATAGAGCATCAAAACACGCTCCCAGTACTCGGACGACACAAATGTGAGAAAGTGGTGGAGGGATATAAAGGGATTCTGAACAGGAAGCTTTATTTGATAAGGGAAATGAGTCACAGAAAAGCATCTCCTGATATCTTAAATAACATGCGTGCCTTATTCTAAAGCACACTTACCTCTGTTGGGAATAAAAGAAACATGAATATGAAAAGCACAAATTGAAAGCTTCTATAATCAATTCCTGCTAGGGTAGCATTTTTCGACAAAGCAGCACAACTTGGCAGAACACCGGCAGGATTGAGTGCTGCATGGTGTGGGTTTGTGTGTGTGTGTGTGTGAGGCTGTGCACACTGGGACACTAATAATTTGTTGTGTGGTTCAGTGTAAAAGTACAAAAGCGTAGTGACGGCAGAGAAACTTTACTGCACTGCAGTATGTGAAGAAAGCTTTTGTGAAAGCCTCGTGTGTCTTCTTCTGCTCTGCTGGCCAATCAAAGCACATTAGTCGGCAAGTGAAGCACAGCATGTGAGACGAGGTGGATCTTTGCATCGCTTTTCCAAGAGAGTCCAGGCCAAGATAGGCAGCAGCACAGTTACAGAGTTACAATTTTACAATAGACATGAACACAACAGGTACCTCCAGAAAAACAGCATGTCACATTTAAACAAAACATCTGCAGACAGATGCTTCAGCCTCCAAGTCAATTAAGGACCGCTTAAAAGCATTCAAAGATATCATATCAGACCGTTTTAGATCCTTTGGTAAGGCTTCCAGGTCGAGGGAGAAGCAAACCTGAAGGCCTTTTTCCCAAGTTCAGTCCTGACCCTTGGAACAGATCCGGAGATCAAAGTTTATGACTGGGCGCCGGTGGCCTAGTGGTCTAAGCGCCCCACGTATAGAGGCTGCAGTCCTTGTCGCAGAGGTCGCCGGTTCGATTCCTGGTCGGTCGACCATCTCCTGCATGTCTTCCCCCGCTCTCTACTCCCCACATTTCCTGTCTCTCTTCAGCTGTCCTATAAAATAAAGAAAAAAAAGGCCAAAAATATAACTTAAAAAAAAAAGAAGATCCTGAGTTCTTTTGTGCAATATATGCGAGGAGGTAAGAGGGAAGTAGTCCTAGGATGCATTTCTAAATAAGAAGATGCCAATGATTTTTCCTACGTGACGACAGGGAGGACCATCCTTCTCTCGAGTACAGCACACAGTGATGAGTCAATTTTCAATGGAGCCCGCGCCCAGCACGCATCAATCTGCACAGAAAAGAACAACCTGGACAGGAAGTCAGGCACGAGGATCGCATGCAGCATCCGCCAATTTCAAAATAAAACACCAGATATGGACTCCCGACAGTTTAAAGATCGTTTAGATCAGAAATACTCATCGATTATGGATGTAAGCTACAAACAGCCACATATCAGTGATCCAGGTCGACTACACCAAAGCAAGGCAAGGCAAGGCAGCTTTATTTGTATAGTGCATTTCATACACGAGGGAAACTCAATGTGCTTTACATTAAAACATTAGAAGCATTGGAGACATTCAGACAAGCATAAAAGAACATAATTAAAATGACAAATATGATAAAACAGAAAAGGAAAATTAGAAATATATTAAAAATTACATTCAAGTTTTAATTTAAAGTGAGTTAAAATAATCTAAGATAGGAAGGCAGAGGCAAATAAAAAGGTCTTAGTCTTGGATTTAAAAGAGGTGAGAGTTGGAGCAGACCTGCAGCTTTCAGGGAGTGTGTTCCAGATATGTGGTGCATAATGACTAAACGCTGCTTCACCATGTTTCCTTCTGACTCTCGGGACTGAAAGCAGACCAGGACCTGATGACCTCAGAGGTCGAGGTGGTTCATAAAGTAGTAGCAGATCAGCCTAAACCATTCAGGTCTTTATAAACCATCAGCAGGATTTTAAAGTCTATTCTCTGACAGACAGGAAGCCAGTGTAGGGATCTAAGGACTGGAGTGATGTGGTCTACTTTGTTGGTCCTTGTTAGGACTCGAGCAGCAGCATTCTGTATGAGCTGCAGCCGACTGATGGACTTTTTAGGGAGTCCTGTAAAGACCCCGTTACAGTAGTCTAGTCTGCTAAAGGTAAATGCATGGACGAGTTTTCTGCATCCTGCTGAGACATAAGTCCTTTAATCCTTGATATATTCTGAAGGTGATAGTAGGCGGACTTTGTAATTGTCTTAATGTGGTTGCTGAGTCTAAGACTACACCAAGGTTTCTGGCTTGGTTTGAACATTTCATCTGTGCAGATTGGAGCTGAGCAGTAACCTTTAACCTTTCTTCCTCCAAAAACAATCATTTCAGTTTTGTCTTTGTTTAACTGAAGAAAGTTCTGTCTCGTCCAGTCATTGATTTGTTCAATGCATTTACTCAGTGTTTGTATGGGACTATAATCCCCTGGTGATATGGTGATGTAAATGTGTGTGTCATCTGCATAGCTATGGTATTTTATTTTGTTGTTTCTTATTATCTGACCTAAGGGGAGCATGTAGATGTTTAATAGCAGAGGCCCCAGAATGGATCCTTGAGGTACTCCACATAAGATTTTCACCCGCTCAGATGTGTTTTTACCTATAGACACAAAATGGCAAGAACAAGATGATAACTGTGTCAGAAGGTAACAGGACAACAAAATAGAGCAGAGTTATTCATATTAAACTAAACCTGCAAATCGAAACTTTATAGTTATGCAGCGTACTCGGTGAGGATTAAAGCACAAAAGTAATGGAATACTATCCAAGTGATTCAACCACAGAAAGGCTCTGTGACCTGCTGTTTGTACGTAGTTCTCTCTATACTGGACTCAGCGGATCCTGCTCCAAACATGCATCATGTGGAGCAGGCCCAAATTTGTACTGCTCAAGGCTTTCTCTTCTAAGTCTCTGGAGACAAAATTGAAATTCTTACTCCAGCCTCATTCAAGTTTCAAATTGTTCTCATTCGTTTCTCCTAAAATTCACTAGGAGAAATAACCCTGCGACGAGGACTGTAGCCTCTGTATGTGGGGCGCTTAGACCGCTAGGCCACCAGCGCCCAACAGAATCCAACCCTTTAATTGTAATAATCTGGATAAATCTGGTCAGCCCTTTTGCGGCCCATATTTTAAATAAATGGTCTGTCATACCTGTTGTATGAAATCTCTATCTTTTGCAGTTTCTCTTAAATCCACTAAATCTTTGTGAAGTTGTTTTGTTCCAAACAGACTTGTAAAGGAAGGACCAGACTGTGAAATCAAAGAAGAGATCATTTCACATCTAAATATCTGATCTTGAAGTGGTTCAAATGTTTTAATGAGAATTGTAAGTTTGTGGACAATTGCATTGAAATCTTAATTTTGCAGGGCACTATAAATGTTGATGGAAAGATGAGCTCAGGCTCTTTCTTTGCTCCATCTGAGCTCAACTTGAGACACAAAAACTGAGTCTGACAGAAACAAATGGATGAGGTTAGATTGAGACAGTTGAGAGAGCTCCCTGATTTCTCTACCTGAGCTCAAAAGGAGTCACAACACTTGAGAAATACCTGAGAATCATTTCAGATTCTGACCAGATCTCCTTTTGACCTGAAAGGGAGACTAAGCTGAGACTTTATGCAACTTTTTTTCTGGAGGCAAGAATGAGAAACAGGAGACATAAGCTATAGTCTCATTTTGCTTTCAAACAGATCTCATTGTTGTCTAGGAGACAGAAATGAAACACTTTTGAGATCTCCTCTCTACATTTCTTTTCCTATGGGGGAAAGAAAGCCCTCAGACGGAGCAAAGCCGTGTTGCTGACAGAACGCGGCGCACACGCATCCTGTGGATTTTCAGGGTTATACCTGTCTGTTTGCAAAGCTTAAGTTTCCTGCTCCTGGTTTCATCTCTCTGCATTCATGACACACCAACACAAGTCCCCTGAGTCTCAAAGCAAACTGAAAAAGCAACTTCTCTTCACTATCTTGTGATTGAATTAAAAACAGTAAGAATATAACTTCCCCTGCTTTTATAAATTCCATGTTTAACACTTAGCTTCTGCAGCAGTAGTAGGTTTAACCCAGCGCACACCCCTCAGCTGTGTTTGCCAGATTCTGCTGGATGAAAACAAATACAGCTGCCCCCCTGCTGTGAGAGCCACACAGTGAGCCAGCGAGGTCAGAGAGGGAGAGACACAGAGAGACACAGAGAGATGAGACGGCCGGCCTGCAGCTGACCCAGTTCAGCTGCTGAGGGTGAAAGAAGTTGGGTCATGCATACATTACACTTCTCTCTCTTCCTGTGAAGGAAGGAGGACATATTTCACAGAGCTAATACTGTCAGCAAAGGCTCAAGATTACACACCGTGTGGGGAACGGCGTCAGCTCTGACTGTTTCATCCAAATGTGACTGCAGCCTGTTTTTCAGAATAATTGAAGGCTTTGAGTTGTTTTCCCCTCGGTGGAGACGGAAAGACTGGGAGAAAAACACCAGTTGGTGATCTGTTTCTGGCATTGATGGACTCGTTTGATGTTTAACGGCGTGTTTTTTTTCTTCTTGTGTTCATATTTAAGTAGTGTTTTGTCAGGATGCCAGGCGGTTTAGTGAAGCGTATAGAAGTTATGAGAAATGTTTTCCTGATGCAGCAGCAAACATCTACTCTCCACCTCACTCCTGTCAATCATGCAAAATGCAGGAGTGAGGACTCCTATTCTACGATTCAAAAATTGCAGTGGGAGTCATTTATTATTAAAGGGTCAGGAGAGTCAGTTATCTGCTTTGCAATGAATAAGCAGTGTTTGTTTGACTGAAGGGCGAAGCGCTCAGCAGCTTTCTATGAGGGAATCATTCATTTCATGAGTTTTATATCACTCTTTACCTACATATGCAGAGATCAGAAGGGATTAGGTAAGATATGTGTGTGTGGAGTTCACTAAACATTAAGTATTGTCAGCCTGGTGAAACAAATTATCATTATTTCTATCATTTTGGAGTATAATGCCTGTCATATGCTGTCACTCAGCCACCCACCACTGACCAGGGCTGCAGCTTCAGTTATTGGATGCTGCTACCAGGATGTAAACAAGAACCAATGACAGATAGCATCTTGCATCTCATCCTTTACACTAATGTGTGTCAGAGCAGACATGAAAACAGAACCATTATACAGTATGCTGATGACTCTGTCATTGTTAGTCTGCTCTGTGATAATGAAACCAGCCTCTGTGCAGTCATTGATCAGTTTGTTGAGTGGTGTGAGGAGTCTTACCTTCAGCTCAATGTATCTATGTATCTGTAGTGAATCCCCCCCTCAGTGTTTTTTTAAGTAACTTTCCACTAATGTAACGTCACACATTGACTAAAGTTTGATGTGTTTGACCCTTTCGCTGCAACATTTTATGCAGCAGGTTTTGCAGACGAGCAATCTGTCGTCTTGGTTGTTCTGGGTGAGCCTGAAATGCTCCCCCACTGACGACTTCACCGACTTCACTCCTTCCTCATTGGATATAAAAACTTGGCTGCTAGTTAAGCTTATGTAGCGTAGCCTCCCCGTCTCTTGATAAGCACAGCACTTTAAAGCTGGTGCACCATGACTGTCACTTTGTTTTTCACTCTGTGAAGGTTACACCAAACATAATGTACCGGTCCTGTTATGAGAGTGACAACAGAAACGTGTAGCAAAGATTTTAGGGTAAAATTTTTTGCATTTTCGCCTTTAAAGCTGGGGTTGGTAGTCTCGGAAAACTAGCATGAGTTTGAATGTAGCATTTCCTCATGACTCCGTCTAACCCCTCCCCTCCTCCCTCGGAGCTCCTCCAAAACGACGCCCCCCCCCCCCCCCCCCCGCTCACATGCACGAGCGCCGCTGATTCTCGACCATATGATCGTGACTGATTCAAAACCAGTCCTCACCAAAACATTCTCATAGTGAAAGTTAAAAACACAAACAAACATGGCTGCTGTTAGCACTCACAACTGTCATTCTAGCATTATCCAGTTGTACTGGTGACACGATATCAGGAGAAAAGTTATAACACATATATAATACTGTAACAACTCTACTGTTTGTTAAACGTGTTCAGTGTAGATGTTCTTAATTCCTACAGTGTTGACGGTCAGTGAAGGCATCAGGAGAGGTGTAGAGTGTGTGAGCGGGAGAGAGGAGAGACAAGAGGAGAAGTTCTTCATTCATTCAAACATTGATTGTTGCTTTGTTGGTTGGCGTGATCACGGCCGACAGTGACCGGTTATTAAAGCTCAACGTGTTCACGAATCACAGATTTGAACCATGTCTGGATTAAAAATGATAAACCATTGCAATTCAAGAAAGAGAGGAGTCCTTTCTAACACATTGTTCCTGCAGCAGTAACATTTCCTGCAAATAAGTTGGAAGGGTTAATGTCATGGCAATCCTTTGGAGATTAGAAGTTGTGTTTGCATCAGCTTTGGCACCCCCTGTGGACAAAGTGATACCTCTTATTTTGTCCTGTAGTGCAGGGGTTCCCAAAGTGTGGGTTGGGACACCCTGAGGGGTTGAGGGTCCCGAGATGTCTTCAAGATTTTTTGATTGTTTTTAAAGGTGACATATCACGCTTTTTTCATCAACATATATTGGTCTAAGAGGTCCCCAAAACATGTCTTTAAAGTTTATGCTCATAAAAACACTTTGAAATCAGATTTTGGTCTGCCTGAAAAACCCTCTTCTTCAGCCCTGCTCAGAACAGTCTGTTTTCTCTCTGACCACGCCCCCTCAGGAAGTGGATGTGCCTTGGCTCTCCAGCACGTTGATCTAATGTTTACATGTTGGCTGAATATACACGGCTGCTCAGAGATCACGTTACTTCAACCCTCTGAATCTGATCCAGAATCTGATCCTGACGGAGAGGCGCCTGTAGCAGGACCTTTCTGAAGGATTGGTCACAGATTTAGTGTTTCTTGTTGTTTTATTTATCAGTATGTCGACGTGTGTCTTGGTACAAAGCTACGAACATGTAGCTATGTGGCTATGCTAACTAGCGCTAGCACTTATCCATGATAAATAAAAATCATCCACTAGATCTTCAAATCTGCAGACGTGGGGAGTCAAAGCGACCTCTACCAGAAAGGCAGCAGGACCTTTCTGAAGGATTGGTCACAGATTTAGTGTTTCTTGTTGTTTTATTTGTCAGTATGTAGACGTGTGTCTTGGTACACAGCTACAGCTACGAACATGTAGCTATGCGGCTATGCTAACTAGCGCTAGCACTTATCCATGATAAATAAAAAACATCCACTAGATCTTCAAATCTGCAGACGTGGGGAGTAAAACCGACCTTTGTGTTTATTAAGACAGCCTACAACTAGCATGCCTCCCTCCTAAGCTCCTTGTTAGCACACATTTGTGCAGGTAATGAAAAACGGAGGAGGGGTTGAGTTGTATTTTATACAGTCTATGGGCTGAACAAGCTTCGAGCTCTGACTTCCTGTTACAGACCGGATATTGTTGTTACGTAACAAAAACACTGAAAACTGAAACGGCTCGTTTCACACACATTTACAGAAAGGTGAAGAAATCAGAACAGGGGCAGAATGGATTCTTTTCATTCTCAGGGGGTTTGTAGACAGGGACACATATTTCAGGTAGAGAACCATTAAAAAGTCCATTTTGCATGATATGTCACCTTTAAGTCATCTAAATTTGCTTATTTTACCTATTATTGTAAACATATTGGCACAAATTGTAGTTCCTTTTTAAATAAAACCCTGCAAATAAGCACATTTCATTAGTTTTCTGCCTTTCTTTGTTGTCCAGATGACTCCTAAAGTTAGGGTTAGGGTTAGCTAACAGTTAATTATGAAGGTAAACTAATTTTGAAGTTGAAGTAAATGAAGTATGAAGCAACATTTAATCACTTCGAGGGGCAGTAGGGGTCACAAGTCTTTGGCACTTATATTTTGGGGGTTGTGGGCTGAAAGTATGGGAACCCCTGCTGTAGTAGATCATCCTGCCGTCTTTTGACAGTCAGATATATTACTCACTGTGAATACTTGAAGTGGAAAAGTAAAGAAAGTCTTCTCTTTAGTGTGCCATCAATGGTTTGGTCTGACATGAACCCCTCTCTGTGATTAGGGAATTAAATATTACAACATAAAAATAAATACTGTAGTCTTGGCTGATAGTCGTGTTTGCTTTCATAGCTTATTAAGAAGATACCAGTGTTAATTTCAGTCTGTTTCATAACCAGCCAAAATCTCCTCACAGGGGCTTTAAAGGAATCCTGCAGGAGTGTGATTCTCTCTCGGCAGGTTGAGCTGAAAAAAGGGGAACAACAGGACGGATGAATAAATGCTGCTGATATCAGAGTGGTGTTCGCTGACAGAGTGGATGTTGGCTGTGAAGGGGTTGTGTTTTAGCAGCTGCAGCAGGGTCACTGTCTTCATGCTGAAACAGAGCAATGTGAAAGAACTTGGCACGTACTAACTCTTCCTTCCTCCTACAGATCCCAGCGGCTTCTGATCAGACTGCGATTGATACCTGCAAGGCAAAGGCTGCACCACTGGAGGTAGAAGCTCATCTTCCCTGTCAGCACCTCCATCACTTCTCTGCAAAGCTCCCCCCCCCACTGCTTCATCATGAGTGGATAATCATCAACTCCATCCTGTTTGCTTATAACACCATTATCATCATCATCATCATCTGCCCTCGAAAACCACAGCGAGGTTAGCGTGTTCGGTTTTAATGCACTGATTTAGATGTGTGTCAGTGTTTCTTTAGGACTCATGAGGCTGAATGTAATGAATAAAATGGAACAAAGACATGCAATTAAGATAAGTGTACATAAAAAATGCTAATGTATACAGGAGGAGAGTACACAGGAGACGGCTTCTCCTCGAAAGGGAGAAACCAAACAAAGCAAACATGAGCCAGATGTTAATGATGCGGTGAATAGTTCCACAAGGTTTCACAGACAGACTGAGGGGGGAAAAAAAAACAGGAGTTTAATCCAATATTTATCTTTTAATAAGTATAGAAATGTTGGAAAGCTTCATGTTAATGTGAAATGCTCCAAGGCTAATGAATAATCTTAACAAGCCAAGGAAAATGAGCTCCTTAATATCCTGTCTATTATAGAAAACAAAGAAAACCTCATGACAAAAAAGGTGGAGAGTCAATCGCCTTGATACTTACAGGTTTCCTTTTAAATACCAAGGCCCTCTTTAACTTCAATTACTACTTCCAACATTCATTTAACACATTTTTATAATTACAGGAAATTAAACAGGATCCTTTAAATCATATTCCATCCATACTCAGGGTTCGTTTTATGCATTTGCTCAATTGAAACATAAGAAGGGAATTCATTTTTTAACACTAATTATCCAAAAGTAATACTTGAGATACTTCACATATGACTCTGATCTCTATCATTTCTTAGTAAGGGAACATTTAAACTCAAGGGAAAACTATATTTAGCTACCTGAAGAGCACATGATTTAAGTTTTATCTTGCACCCGTTCAATCAATCAATCAATCAATCAATCAATCAATCAATCAATCAATCAATCAATCAATCAATCAATCAATCAATCTTTATTTGTATAGCGCCAAATCACAACAAACGTTATCACAAGACGCTTTTTCAAACAGAGCAGGTCTAGACCACTCTATGTCAAATTATGAACAGAGACCCAACACCAAGACAGGGTAAGACTCAGTCTGACCCCACCTTAATCCATCATGAGCATTACACATCGCAGTATTTAGCTAGTTACAGTGGTGAGGACAAACTTCCTTTTAACAGGCAGAAACCTCCAGCAGGACCAGACTCATGTTAGACAGCCATCATGCCTCGACCGAGTTGGGTCTGGAAAGACAGATAGAGGGGAGTAAGAGAGAGAAGTGATAGTGATGAGACGAGTCGTAGAAGCTGTTGCCGCTGGAGTCCAGCACGTCCGTATCAGCTGGAGTCCAGATGGTCCGCAGCAGGAGGACGTCTACGGCAGCTCAGAGGAATCTACGAGACAAGGGAGCTCAGGGACTCCAGAAAGGTCTATGGTTAGTAACTTTAATGGGACAGGCAGAGTTAAAGTAAGTGATGAGGGGGTTGGGGGGAAGGAAGGGGGTGAGCTAGGATCCCAGTGTGTCAGTGTGCCAGTTCCCCCGGCAGTCTAGGCCTATAGCAGCATGACAAAAGCTGGTCCAAGCCTGATCCAGCTCTAACTATAAGCTTTATCAAAAAGGAAAGTTTGAAGCCTACTCTTAAAAGTGGAGAGGGTGTCTGCCTCCCGGACCCTGACTGGTACATGATTCCAAAGGAGAGGGGCCTGATAACTGAAGGTTCTACCTCCCATACTACTTTTAGAGATTTTAGGTACAACTAGCAAGCCTGCATGTTGGGAGCGTAGAGTTCTAGAGGGGTAATAGGGCACTATGAGCTCTTTAAGATACGAGGGTGCCTGATTTTTAAGGGCTTTGTAGGTTAAAAGAAGGATTTTAAATTCTATTCTACATTTTATTGGGAGCCAGTGTAGAGAAGCTAGCACTGGAAAAATGTGCTCCCTCTTCCTAGTTTTAGTCAATACTCGTATCAGCTGGAGTCCAGATCGTCCGCAGCAGGAGGACGTCTACGGCAGCTCAGAGGAATCTACGAGACAAGGGAGCTCAGGGACTCCAGAAAGGTCTATGGTTAGTAACTTTAATGGGACAGGGAGAGTTAAAGTAAGTGATGAGGGGGTTGGGGGGAAGGGGGTGAGCTAGGATCCCAGTGTGTCAGTGTGCCAGTTCCCCCGGCAGTCTAGGCCTATAGCAGTTCATATGGGATCACAGGATGTACAGATTCAGGTGCATGGGTGCGCCCAGTGTCTACATGTATGTCTATAACTGTTTGAAGTATGTTACAGTGTGTTTCCACAGAGCGGTCCAGCTCAGTTTGGTTTGGAATAGTACACAATTATCTGCATTTCTACTTTTAAAAGTTTTGAAAGGTACCATAATAACTGATCAGTGCTGCCCTACTTCTTTGATGAGGTTTGTACCAAAGTATTTTAACTGGACCCAAAATGCAAACCACAGATTAAAGGGTTAAAGGTTGTTACAGAGGGATTTATTGAATACAGGCAGTTTAAGGTGGTTCAGAGGCGTTGGATGTGGCTGAGGCTGGGCAAACAAGTGGTGAGGCGCTGAGGCTCGGCTGGAGGGAGGCACACTAGAGGAATGGTAACAATCTGGCAGCAAGTGGGGACAAGACCAGAGCTTATATAAGGCAATTAATCAGGAGTAGAGGGATCACAGATGAGTGCAGAGCCCAGCGCCTGGTGACCACGTCCAGCCTCTGAAAAGGAGCACAGGGAACAGAAAAACGCCACACAAAACACACAGCAGGGAAACATACTTCAAAACATTAGCTTAAAATCAAAATCATGAAAGTACCATGCGCACTATCCAATCCTATTCAAACCTGA
This sequence comes from Notolabrus celidotus, assembly GCF_009762535.1. Taxonomy (NCBI): domain Eukaryota; kingdom Metazoa; phylum Chordata; class Actinopteri; order Labriformes; family Labridae; genus Notolabrus; species Notolabrus celidotus. Next base: position 1,822,864 of record NC_048283.1, on the reverse strand, counting down.
TGTTATTATGATTCTATTTTTATTCATGTCAGAGAATGCTTTCAGGTGTTATACAGGTATCAGAGGTTGGTCTTATAAGGAAATACCTGTATTTAAATATGGGTGATTAATTGACACGCGAACACCAGCTGAGCAGAGAGAGGGTCACAGATATTGATGCAAAGGGAGAGGGAGATTGCACAAGAGGAAATATCCCCTGTAACCTGTTAATATTTTAAAATGAACATGTCTTACCTGAGCAGAACAAACAAGCAACAAAAAAAACAGCAAAACAAAATAAATTCCAAAACAAACAGACAAAAAAACATAAATTTGGAGGATTATTTACAGCAAAAACTGTTTTTTTAAATGGTTTTGTCATTTTTTTGTGACTTTATTTGAGAGTTTGTAAAAACGAATATATTTCAAATCATAAAAAAACATGTCTTACCTGAGCAGAACAACAAACAACAAAAAAACAACAAACAACAAACACAACAAAACAAAATAAATTCCAAAACAAAGACAAAAAACATACATTTGACAGATTATTTACTGCAAAATACAATTAAAAAAAAAAATGTTTTGTCATTATTTGCGTCTTTATATGCATGTTTGTAAAAACAAATACATCTCAAATAATTCAAAAAACAAAACATGTCTTTCCTGCAACAACATAATTAATGACAACTATTTTCCAATGTTAAACTGTAGGCCTAAATAAAGAGCTATGCAGGTTACTTCTTTTGCTTAAAGGTGACATATCACGCTTTTTTCATCAACATATATTGGTCTAAGAGGTCCCCAAAACATGTCTTTAAAGTTTATGCTCAAAAAACACTTTGAAATCAGATTTTGGTCTGCCTGAAAAGTCCTCTTCTTCATTCCTCATCAGAACACTCTGTTTTCCCTCTGACCACGCCCCCTCCGGAAGTGGATGTGCCTCAGCTCTCCAGCACGTTGATCTAATGTTTACATGTTGGCTGAATATACACGGCTGCTCAGAGATCGCATTACTTCAACCCTCTGAATCTGATCCTGAATCTGATCCTGACGGAGAGGCGCCTGTAGCAGGACCTTTCTGAACGATTGGTCACAGATTTAGTGTTTCTTGTTGTTTTATTTATCAGTATGTAGACGTGTGTCTTGGTACACAGCTACGAACATGTAGCTATGTGGCTATGCTAACTAGCGCTAGCACTTATCCATGACAAATAAAAATCATCCACTAGATCTTCAAATCTGCAGACGTGGGGAGTAAAACCGACCTTTGTGTTTATTAAGACAGCCTACAACTAGCATGCCTCCCTCCTAAGCTCCTTGTTAGCACACATGTGTGCAGGTAATGAAAAACGGAGGGGGGATTCAGTATTATTTTATACAGTCTATGGGCTGACCAAGCTCCAAGCTCTGACTCCGTGACAGACCGGATATTGTTGTTACGTAACAAAAACACGGAAGTCTGAAACGGCTCGTTTCACACACATTTACAGAAAGGTGGAGAAATCAGAACAGGGGCAGAATGGATTTTTTTCATTCTCGGGGGGTTTGTAGACAGGGACACATATTTCAGCTAAAGAACCATTAAAAAGTCAATTTTGCATGATATGTCACCTTTAATAACTTCAGGATAAAAGCACAGACTGGGCTTTTACTTTGAAAATCATTGCAGAAGTAATTCATACTATATTTTTCATGCTTGTGACATAAACAGCTGATAGAGCCGTTACAGCCCTCAGATCTGCACCTTACAGAGTGTAATATTCTCCAGTCTTCAGTGCATTAAACAGATGTAAATGCATGAGATGTGCTGTAGTCTGGAGGGTCTGATCCGTTAACACGCATGCTAAATTGAAAATCCCTGAGGCGTCATGCAGCCAACATGCTTCCCGTGTGAAGCACCCAAGGGTTCAGTTAGCTGTGGAAAGACAAGCGAGATCAGGGTTTACATTACCAAACTGTACTGAACCAAACTGGACAGCCTGGTGGAAACACGCCATTAGAGGAAAGTCCAAAGCAATCTCTGATCAAATTGGTTATCATGTCATCTTTATTACCAGGTTTCCATTTGAAATCCTCATAGTGCATATCAGCTTCCAGTAAATACTGGCTTGCAGAACATCAGTCCTTATGGAGCGCTGAAGAGGCAGAAGGCAAAGTGGATGTTGGCGTAATGCAATCCCAGAACAAATAAGATATAATCTGACAACTGTTTAGCTTTAATTAATCTCTGTAAACACATATCTGCATGCAAAGTACAGCTCACAGTCTGCTCTATCGCTTTGTCTCTCCACTCAAACTCCACTCTTGTTTCTGAGGTCACTGGTCAGACTGTGATCAGTAAACTGCGTGGACTCAGAAGTCTTGGCTGAAGTCCCTTTAAGGGAACGTCAAGCCCCCAAAAAGTTATCTCCCCAGAGGCTTTTACAAACGTCAGAAGATAACAGATTGGCTCTGAGATGTGATATTGTCTAATAAGCCTCTGGGTGCCCTTTGTGTGTACTTCAGTTCATCAGCAGCTTGAGTCAAGAGAATGGAGTCAAGTGAAGCGTTAGCATCCAGGACAGATCTGCAAATGTCTGTTTGTTGAGACAAAGAGAGCCAAATAGCTGTCCCATGATGACACATTGTTCCATAATTGCTTTATGGCCAGATTTTTCTGCATATAATAAAGCCCACTGATCGTTGGTACACAACAAAACCTGGACCACCAACTGATATCAGAACTCCTCTAATTCCCCGCCCATGGATTCTGCCTTCATATGCATACAACAGTTTATAATGATTAAACCCATTGTAGCCATAGTAGCACTAATCAAAATTGCACATCACATGACTTTTAAGAGTGGTTTTATGTTCTTAAACACACAAAATGTTGTCTTCCACAGAAGGCTACTTTAACTTAGGAATACTGTGATGTGGAATCTTATTAAATAACTGAATCTATGTCTTATACTCAAGATTAAATCTGATAGAGGCCTCCTGGATACATGTGACCTCAAATAGAGATGGCATTATAATCCTACATGCATGTGTACAGATTTTAGATACCTAAAATGTTGCTTTGTTACATCTGAACAGTCACAACCAAGGCTCAACTCCAAGCAGATTTTTAAAATGCTTGTTTCTTGGCTGTTGATAAAATGTAAAAGCCCCCATCATCACCATGTTGAAGAAATCTGAACAGCTAAAGAGGAATTTTTTGTTTTAGATAAAGAAAGGATGAGCACTCAGTGAAGAAACCCACACCACTCTGCCCTCTACTGATACATTTAGTAGCCCACCACATGGCTCCTCATGTCCCCCAAAGCCTGAGATAGAAAGGACAGATGGGGAGCGAGAGCCAGCACATCACTGGGGTTATTAAGTGGGCTCCTCCCTTCGCTGATGTTTCATTTAGTTAGGCCAACGACACCTTGGAGAGGCTAAACTGTTAAGTCTGGCATCCCAGAGCAACCCCCCTGCCTGTCCATCATATCCACTAACAGAACACCTCAATTTAATAACCCAACCCATACAGCATCGCCACATTCATAGGAGCCAGGCTCTGTACAGGCAAGCTCGAGGTAGTGACAACACTGATACTACCTACTCTACCACCTGGTCCCTAGCAGCCTCCACCACCCAACACACAACAAGAGGAGCCTGCAGCTAGATATTAAAGGTGACATATCACGCTTTTGTCATCAGTATATATATTGGTCTAAGAGGTCCCCAAAACATGTCTTTAAAGTTTATGCTCAAAAAAACACTTTGAAATCAGATTTTGGTCTGCCTGAAAAACCCTCTTCTTCAGTCCTCCTCAGAACAGTCTGTTTTCTCTCTGACCACGCCCCCTCAGGAAGTGGATGTGCCTCGGCTGTCCAGCACGTTGATCTAATGTTTACATGTTGGCTGAATATACACGGCTGCTCACAGATCCACGTTACTTCAACCCTCTGGATCTGATCCAGAATCTGATCCTGACGGAGAGGCGCCTGTAGCAGGACCTTTCTGAACCATTGGTCACAGATTTAGTGTTTCTTGTTGTTTTATTTGTCAGTATGTCGACGTGTGTCTTCGTACACAGCTACAGCTACAGCTATGAACATGTAGCTATGTGGCTATGCTAATTAGCGCTAGCACTTATCCATGACAAATAAAAATCATCCACTAGATCTTCAAATCTGCAGACGTGGGGAGTAAAACCGACCTCTGCCAGAAACGCAGCAGGACCTTTTCTGAAGGATTGGTCACAGATTTAGTGTTTCTTGTTGTTTTATTTGTCAGTATGTTGACGTGTGTCTTTGTACACAGCTACAGCTACATGATAAATAAAAATCATCCACTAGATCTTCAAATCTGCAGACGTGGGGAGTAAAACCGACCTTTGTGTTTATTAAGACAGCCTACAACTAGCATGCCTCCCTCCTAAGCTCCTTGTTAGCACACATGTGCAGGTAATGAAAAACAGAGGAGGGGTTGAGTTGTATTTTATACAGTCTATGGACTGAACAAGCTCCGAGCTCTGACTCCGTGACAGACCGGATATTGTTGTTACGTAACAAAAACACTGAAGTCTGAAACGGCTCGTTTCACACACATTTACAGAAAGGTGGAGAAATCAGAACAGGGGCAGAATGGATTTATTTCATTCTCAGGGGGTTTGTAGACAGGGACACATATTTCAGGTAGAGAACCATTAAAAAGTCAATTTTGCATGATATGTCACCTTTAAATCATCTAAATTTGCTTATTTTACCCATTATTGTAAAAATATTCACACAAATTGTAGTTCCTTTTTAAATAAAACCCTGCAAATAAGTACATTTCATTAGTTTTCTGCCGTTCTTTGTTGTCCAGATGACTCCTAAAGTTAGGGTTAGGGTTAGCTAACAGTTAATTATGAAGGTAAACTAATTTTGAAGTTGAAGTAAATGAAGTATGAAGCAACATTTAACCACTTCGAGAGACAGTAGGGGTCACAAGTCTTTGGCACTTACATTTTGAGGGTTGTGGGCTGAAAGTATGGGAACCCCTGCTGTAGTAGATCATCCTGCCCTCTTTTGACATTCAGATATATTACTCACTGTGAATACTTGAAGTGGAAAAGTAAAGAAAGTCTTCTCTTTAGTGTGCCATCAATGGTTTGCTCTGACATGAACCCCTCTCTGTGGTTAGGGAATTAAATATTACAACATAAAAATAGATAGGGGCAGAATGGATTTTTTTCATTCTCGGGGGGGTTTGTAGACATGCCAGGGAAACATATTTCAGGAAGGGGGACTATTAAAAAGTCAATTTTGCATGATATGTCACCTTTAAAAGACAGGGGAGGCAGAGCCAAGATGCCGGTCTAAGTGAGGATGAGAACTGAGTTAGACTTATAAATGCCCAACAATTACCTGTACTCATGTAGAGGAGTTTTGGCGCCCAAACCTAACCAAACTGTCTCAGAAACAAAAGGATAGCAGCTATAAGACTGGAGAACCTGCTCTCTAAATCCTTTATGACTGGGTCTTAGGAAGAGAATTAATACCTCACCAAATCATGTCTTCAGAAATACATGGATGATTGCTTTTATTTGATCGCCTACAACAGGAAAGACCTTCAGTCTACAGTCCAGCATGTATAGTCCATAATATATAGCTTGATTTAACTAAAGGAGTGATATTCATATTCTTCCACACATGATTTTACAAACCGTGAATATGTTCTCATCAGTGCAAGAGCTCTATATTGAAACCCATCTACAGTTTCAGTGCTGTCACTCATATCTAACAGTTGTGTGTACATGGTTTTAAAAAAAGTGTTACTGGAGTTACGGCACAGAACAAACAGGGCACTGTCTCCCCTGCATAAATAGAGCTGAAGCTTCCAGGGAGTCTGGCAGTGGCAGATGGTGGAAAATAAGAAAGCTCTGACTGACGCAGTAAATCTCCTCCAATAAAACCGACAGTGCTGGGAAGGAGAATGAAGGACAGAGGCAACATCCTTCAGTGACAGGCAGCCAAAAGGTTTCTAGAAAACATCGCCCTTATACTGGAGTGGAGACGGTGTAGCACACGCAGAATGACAGACATATTTCCAGCTATAGCCAAGTTCAGGATGTTATTGGACTGCCTGTGAGATTCAGCTTCAGTTTGTCCTGAGCACCCACAGTCTGAGAGCTGAGCCCAACCAGCAAATATGAAATGAGCAAACTGAAAATGCATAATCTCAAACAATGCTATCTCAGACTCTCACACCGACGTTGCAGAGATTTAACCCCGGAACAAATGTATGTACGAATCCTTCACTGTGCAATATCAGTCGACTGCAAATATAGAAAGGTTAGAGCAGAGGCAGGAGAATCTGATGTGCTATATTCCTGCAAGCAAACCAGACCTCTGTGCCTGTATGTACTGTGTAAGTGTGCTCAGAACTTACTGCATCGGCAGTTCTAAGGATAGCAGTCAGAAACCCCAAAGAGCATCATTTTAGCAGCATTGTAAGCGTCTTACTGAACAGTACAGAAAAACATGTGCACAAATCATCCAAGAACTGCTTTAGCCTGATCAAAACTTCACCTGCTGAGTATGACTTGGCTTTGGGATATCATTAGCCATTAGCACATGTTAGGGCTTTCCATAACAACACAAACATGTGTCTAATGTTCTTTACCAGATGGCTTATTGCTCTCCAAACCAAACCTTCACTTGATTTGAAACTGGATTTTAATGATATAATGAAAGGCTTTCAAAATGTGGACCAAGCCAGGATTGGTTTCCCCATTTGTACCAAGACTCCCATTTTGGATTCATTGTTTGTTTGTCTATTTTGTTGTAAAAAGGCCAACTCAACTCAATTCTTTTTTAACTATATAGCACCTATGAGTAATATGAAATACTAAAAATAAAAATAAATTAATTCAGATAAATACCAGAAAATAGAAGAAAATCAATACAATAAATCAGAGACATGTCAGAAAAAAAAAAAATAAGTACAATAAAATCAATGCATTGAAATCAGAGAAATTAAAAAATCAAATGCAATCACTACAATGCCATCAATTCAATAAAATCAGATAACTACCAGAAAAATAAAATAAAATCATGACAAAAAAATCAATAAAATAAATCAGATAAATACCAGAAAAATGAAATAAAATAAAATAAAATAAAATAAAATAAAATAAAATAAAATAAGATAAAATAAAATAAAATATAAAAAATAAAGATAATGCTAAAAAAATGTTAATAATGCAGTCCAGGGCTAAAAGAAAATTATTTCAAGTGAAAAAGACAGATTAAAAAGGTAAGTCTTAAGTTTACTTTTAAAAACACCCAGATAACTTGTTGTTTTATTGTCCAGAGGCAGAAAGCCCAAAAGTTTAGGGGCATGAGGACAAGTTAAAGAGCAAAAGACATGGATACCTCCTAGTTGGTTGGAAAATGAACGATATAATGATTGTTATTTCATCTTAAAATAACAAACAAACTTGTATTACCTGTTAGTATAAAGATAAATCAAAAGAAACCCATGTTATGTGTCTGGTAAATCAAATCAATCTTTATTGTCATGTGGAAGATGACAGCCATCCCCTCACTGTGAACACAATAAAGACCTAATATAGGACCAAACATCAAAGTTTATTATCAGGCTCTATGTGGACGACTCAACATTGACCTAACCTCCCAGTGGCCTTTTGTGGAACTGCAACTTTTAATTCTTTGGTGGTCACTGCTGGTTTGTTTTATCACTTTTATATTTCAGAGTAAACCACAAAACTGTACTCAGCCAACTGAAAGCATTCCTCTCAAGAACATAAGTAGACAAAGCCAGAACATATAAACTTGCATACACACGCCAAAAATCACCCAACCCACCAATCCGCCTACCCATCCACCTACATCTCCACCTACTCGCACACTTACACAATCTCTGGCCTTGATTTTTAGGACTTACTGATCTTCTTCCTCCATCTCCACTCTTGCCTAACCTTGTTTCCATCAGAGTTTATGATTTGGTTGTTTTTATAAAGAGCACTTCTTTGTCGTAGACACACTCAAACAGTGCTGCTGCTGCTGCTGCTGCTACGGCTTAAGCCCCGAAAAGTGCCCCTCGAGGATGTACTCAGAATTCATTTTCATCCTCCATCTGCTAATGTCTTGGAGGTAGAAGTCCATTTTCTGTGCTCAGTGAGTAAGTGATGCATATGGAGCGATGCAGTGCTGTACTGCGGGGCCAAGCCTCCCGTGTGCTGTCTGCCAAAAATGTTTATATCATGGATTGACTCCAATTTCACATCGCTCTCTCTCTTCACAGTCTGCTCTGTCTCTCTCTCCTGTAATCTGTTTAGTCTTGTACTCTTGCTTTGTTTCCCAATCCCTCTATTCCACCTTCTTCCCCCCTGCGTTTTGTTTTCCCTCAATCCCAGTGTTTTTTCTCTTGTCTCCTCTCTCCCTCTGTGCTCGGTCCTCTTGTAATCTTCACTTCACAAACGCCTCTCTGCTATTATTTCATCTTCTGTCTCTCTGCATCTTTAATCCCTCTCTGAATCAGTGTGTTTATTCCCTTCTCCCTCTTGCTCCGGCCTCATTTTCTGCCTTTGTACCTCTCTCTTACTGTCTCCTCATCACAGCTGGAGTGTGATAATTTCATCACCGTCATTCAGAAAGTGAATGATACACTCGTAGTATGCGGGACAAACGCTGGGAGCCCCAGGTGCTGGATGCTGGTAAGAGTTCTGCTTGTAAATTCCTTGAAAATGCTGTTAGATATTCTCCTGCAGCGTGTGCAAATGTCCCAGTTCTTATCGTGTGCAGCTGTGGCTGCCGCTCCTCAAGTCTCAACAGTCTGTGATCGTGATTAGCCCTTATTTATTTGCTCACTTCTTTCTTCTGCTGGTTAAATGAAGGCCTGGAGTTATTTATTTCCATAGAGGATGCTTAATGAATGGGTAATAAAATCAAGCACCCAAGAATTAGATGAAATTTCCCAAACCCAATTTGTCTGCTAAATGAAAGTGTTGGGTCTTTGGGTAGAAGCTGGAAGTTTTCTAATTCAACATGATGCCAGAACGGTTTGAAATGCAGGACTTCCCCCCCCAGGCTGAGTCTTCTCCTTCCTCTCCTGTCAGGTGAATGACACCGTGCTGACTGACGTCCAAGGCAACGGGCAGATAGCATCGGCCTCTGACATCTCACCACCCTATCCTTCCCAGAAGTCCATCAACCTGCCTGCAGGTAACAAAATGCAAAGAGGAAATCAAAGGTGTGCATGCAGAGCTCCTGATCCACTGGAGGGGAGGGAGAGAATTAAAACCTTTGCAGAAACACAAAAAGCTTCAGTGGAGCTTTCTGAACAAAGAGGAGTCTTGCTGTTGCAGTGAACCTTATGAAACCTGTGATCAGCAGTTGGAAGCAGATTGCAGGTGCACTTAGGTTAATGAGCTCCTGTGTGACTACGTGCACAGCATTGATAGTTTAAAGCTTACCTGATTAGAAGATTTGAACCAGATGGTTATTCCCTTTTGAATTATGAACTAGGAGTTTGGTCACATCAGCAAGTCAATGCACAATTACCCTGCAAGCTGCTAATTGGCACGAAGCAACTGCACAACTGACCACAAAGCCAACAATACTATTTTATTCTAACCAAGGAGTAGAGTATGTGTAGTGCAGGAGTCTTTTGGACGGTGCTAGTGTTCAAGGTGAGGCAAAAGACTCTGATTATGATGCTTCCACTTGGTTAAATGGGGGCACTGATGGCCTTTTGGTTGAAGTGTGTGCCTCATATACAAAGGCTTTAGTCCTCCTTGCAGGGGTTGCAGGTTCTGCAGGTTGCTGCATGTCTTCACCCACTCTCTGCTCCCCACATTTCATGTCTCTCTTACTGCCAAATTCCACCAGATCTGTGTCCGGTCCATCTCCGATCCGTCACAGCACCGGATCTGATAGGTTTCTATTCTAGTCAATGTGTTAACTTCCACTGGATCCACTCCGTTGCGTTCCGGTTGCGTCTCTGATCCGGCAGGTCGGACTTCTGTTTCTGCCAGATGCAAGAGCACGACGCATCAATCTCAACAGAGCAGATGGAGCAGGGACAGGAAGTCAGGTTTCACCAAGACAAAATGAAAACATCCGGTTAATTTTCAGAATAAAACACTCTGTGTTATCACCAGATCGTATTTCACTTAACTACAACAACAAACCAAAGTCATGATGAGAGGAGCCAGGCCTGGAGTCAACAGGTCAGAGGTTTTCAGAGGACCAGAAAGACAACATGGATGAGGAGAGGAGGAGGAGGAGAATCCTTGATTCAGTGATTACTGTGGGGAAACCTCGGTCACATGACTCCAGCTGTCCGGCGGTCCTGCTCCATGCTGGGTTCTGAAAACACAACCGGTGGGTGTTGATGAGTAACAGAGCACTGAGACAGACCGGACATGGATCTGGTGGAAGTTAGGATGTATATGATCAGGAAAAGCTGCCATGACCAGACCTCAACAGACGAAAGAAAGGAACCCTAACTTCAGAAAGAAAGCTATTATTAACACGAGCGATTATGAGGAGCATTGATTTAAGTCTCACTGATTGAATCATGTCAGAGTGAGTGTCACAGCCTTAAACCAATCACCTTGTTTCCTCAGAGGTGACACTTTTTAAAATAGGTTATTTTTAAACATCTTGAAGTCTTTGTAAAACTTTGGAGCAGCAGAGGAACACTTGTAAGTCTTCAGCTCTCTGGAGAGATCAGACTCTTATGATCACTCTATTCATGACATGCAAATGAGAAGAGGCTTTTATCTACAATACCTCACTTCTTCAAAGAGCCACTCCTCCACAAGATGAGGAATTTGATGCATCACGTAGACTAGTACTTTACTCAACATTTCCTCAACATCTGTAACCGGACAAATCACTCAACTAAGGTATCTGACTTTTGTTTTGAGTCCATATTGGATCCACTCTTCATTTTTGCAAGGCACACAATCCTTCAAAGGATGAAACTCAGGAACAAACACTTCGGCTTCACTACAAACAGAATTAAATCAAACGCTTGAGTATCTTTTTTATCAATTTTACAATAAAAGAGATTTTTTTAAGTGAATGTTATCAGACCACTGATGTGCTTCCCTGCATAATCGAATCAAAGTCCTCGTCTGTCGGTGTCAGAGCTTTGCTAACCAAGTTTAAAGCACCACAAAGTCAAGGGACACAGTGTGATTTACTTAATGAGCCCCAAACCACAAATCTGATCCACTGAACACGGACGACCGGGCCTCTTTAATTACTGTTTGTAGAAATGCAAGGTTTAAAATAAGCGATGTACCGAGGGAGCGCATTTACATTCCCCTACCTGTGAACTTTCTAATGTGAGCTAATGATGCATCTTTTTCATCCTACAAGGGAGAGTGATTATTATTTTAATAAACATTATGTTGTATTTACATCTTATTTAATCTCTCTGAATCCCCCTGAACCCCCTCTGTTTAAACAACCTTTCAATATGCATGCATCTCTTTGATTAATACACAATATAACTAATAAATGATGTGATAGCCAGATAGGAATAAAATGAAGAATGTTATGATCTATCAATAAACAACTATATAGTAAAAATGGAGCGCTGCCTGCAAGCTAGTTCAAGCAGACAACTCGAGCCGCGCTCATCATACTGACACGTCACCACCTCTCCATCAGCTGATCTCAACATCCTCATTCGGCGGTCTATTTAAACGGCAAGCCTCCTGTCTCTGCCTCTGCTTGCAGTGCTCCTGCTGTTCTGCTCAGTGCTGTGTGAAGTTTGTCCCCACCTCCTCCCCGGCTTCCACCTGCGGGCTCCAGGGGGGTTAGTCCTCTCTCATTGCTCCTAATGTCTGCATTTAAATAATCTACCAGGAGTAATGAAATTCGGAGCCCACACGCCAAACACAATACTGTATGCTGCAATAAACTTATTAAGTAAACGTGAGTTGTCTGACTGAAATAGAGTGATGTTAGCTGCATGACTGAATTAAAAGCATGACATATTCTCATAATAATATTAAATATATTGACATAAAACCTGTACAATTCAGGGGTTACGAAGAGATTTGACCAACAAGCTAATGCAAAAGAGCCTGACTCACATAATAATAATAATAATACATTTTATTTAAAGGCGCCTTTCTCTGCACTCAAGGACACCGCACAGATAGAAATATATATATACATGAATTCACATTAAAGGAAACAAAATCAGAGTCAGAAATGAAAACAATATAAACTAACAAGGGGTAAGAAAAAAAATAGAAACAATAACAAAATGACAGAGCAATTGGAGTCAGACGGAGTAAGCGGTTTTGAATAGATGTGTTTTGAGTTGTGATTTGAAATGGGGGAAAGAATCTGTGTTTCTGAGTTGAGGTGGCAATGAGTTCCAGAGACGGGGAGCAGAGCGGCTGAATGCTCGGCTCCCCATAGTGGTGAGACGGGCGGAGGGGACAGACAGGTGTATGGAGGAAGAGGATCTGAGGGAGCGGGAGGGAGTGGGAACATGGAGGAGGTCGGACAGATATGGGGGGGTGGAGGTTGTGGATGGTCTTGAATGTCAACAGAAGGACTTTGAACTGAATGCGGAACTGAACAGGGAGCCAGTGGAGCTGTTGGAGGACAGGAGTGATGTGGTGGATGGAGGGGGTTCGGGCAATGATACGGGCAGCTGAATTCTGGACCAGTTGGAGTTTATGGAGGGATTTGTGAGGGAGGCCGAAGAGGAGACATAAGAACCCAACATGACTAGATTCAGCCAGACATTATGAAGGTAAAGTCATGAATGGAGAGCAAATTATTGCTCCTACTTGGTGTAAATCAGGGGTTCCCAAAGACTGGGTCAGGACCATAGACTGTAAATAAAAATGGACAGCGTTGCTCCGCCTCTTCCCGTTGTACGGTTCTGAAGCCAAAAAATCCCGCTCCTGGGCGTCGCCATTGTGCAGCCAGAGCCTGTGAAGCCTTTGTAATAAGCTCCGCCCTACAGCGTGACGTCACAAGACGCTGTGTGCTTTGTAGTTTCGTTCTACGGCGGCTGTGAATCAAAGGAAACAGGAAGTAAAACCCCGTTTTTTAAACTCTAATAACTAACGAAGAAGAAACTTTTCAGAAAAAAGAGACCTTGGACACAAAACACTCAAATACTAATTACATATCACCACAGCATACGGATGTGAGAAACATTCGTATGACGTGTATTTATTTTTTTAAAGTTTGACTGCTCCCCCATTCAAATGAATGGGGGAGACAGATTTTTTGACCTATACTGCAGCCAGCCACCAGGGGGCAGTCACACTGCTGAAAGCCTCACCACCAGGGCCGTATCCGGCACGCTTGGTCAGGACCCCCTGGGGGGTCGTGAGACACAAATGGGAATCGTGAGATGTCTTCCAGAACGTTTTTTTTTTTTAAGTTATCTTAAAATAGCACATTTCACCCATTATAGTAAAAGATATTGACACAAATAGAAGCTAACCTTGAAATAAAACCTTGAAAATAGAAAATGTAATGAGTTTTCTGCCTCTCTTTGTTTCCAGATGACTCCTAAGTTTAGGTTTAGTGAACAGTGAATTATCTAAAGCATCAGTAACAGCAGGTTAATTCATAACAGCACAGGAAACACAGACACATGCTCATATAATAGGGTCATTTTCTGCAGACCAGCTAAATGAAGCCACATTAAATCACTTTGAGGGACAGTGGGGGTCGTGAGTCTTTGGCACCAATATTTTGGGGGTCACAGGCTGAAAAATTGTAGTTTCAAAAAACAACTTTCAGTGATTAATTCAAGCAACAAATCAATGATATTCAGGGCTGTATATTGCCCACCCTTTATTATTACAGATAAAGAAGAAACCTTTGGAAGACAAACAACACCTACAATGTGATAATGCTACCAAAGGATATCACTCCTGTGCTTGATTTCTAAAATGTTATTCTAATTATGAGAGCTGTATGTGTGGTAGGCATTAACAGATCTTGTTTGACATTTGGCAAGTGTAACATCACCGGGGGATCACACCGCCCCTGAATGTCAAACACGCTTGAGTCATCCATCTGTTAAACTGTGTTCTTATTAGAGAAAATCGTGATGGGGGCGCTGGTTGAGCTCAGCTGGTAGAGGAGATGTCTGACTCTAGACTTGGAGATGATTTCTAAGATGGAACTGGAACTGACTCTGTAGTGGAAGTCAATGCATTAAAAACAGACATGACTCTGTAGTGGAAGTCACTGCATTAAAAACAGACATGACTCTAGTGGAAGTCACTGCATTAAAAACAGACATGACTCTATAGTGGAAGTCACTGCATTAAAAACAGACATGACTCTAGTGGAAGTCACTGCATTAAAAACAGACATGACTCTGTAGTGGAAGTCACTGCATTAAAAACAGACATGACTCTAGTGGAAGTCACTGCATTAAAAACAGACATGAATCTGTAGTGGAAGTCACTGCATTAAAAACAGACATGACTCTAGTGGAAGTCACTGCATTAAAAACAGACATGATTCTGTAGTGGAAGTCACTGCATTAAAAACAGACATGACTCTGTAGTGGAAGTCACTGCATTAAAAACAGACATGGCTCTGTAGTGGAAGTCACTGCATTAAAAAATGACATGACTCTGTAGTGGAAGTCACTGCATTAAAAACACTAACATGACTCTGTAGTGGAAGTCACTGCATTAAAAACAGACATGACTCTGTAGTGGAAGTCACTGCATTAAAAACAGACATGTCTCTGTAGTGGAAGTCACTGCATTATAAACAGACATGACTCTGTAGTGGAAGTCACTGCATTAAAAACAGACATGAATCTGTAGAGGAGGTCACTGCATTAAAAACAGACATGACTCTGTAGTGGAAGTCACTGCACTAAAAAACAGACATGACTCTGTAGTGGAAGTCACTGCATTAAAAACAGACATGACTCTGTAGTGGAAGTCACTGCATTATAAACAGACATGTCTCTGTAGTGGAAGTCACTGCATTAAAAACAGACATGACTCTGTAGTGGAAATCACTGCATTAAGAACAGACATGACTCTGTAGTGGAAGTCACTGCATTAAACACAGACATGACTCTGTAGTGGAAGTCACTGCATTAAAAACAGACATGGCTCTGTAGTGGAAGTCACTGCATTAAAAAATGACATGACTCTGTAGTGGAAGTCACTGCATTAAAAACAGACATGACTCTGTAGTGGAAGTCACTGCATTAAAAACACTAACATGACTCTGTAGTGGAAGTCACTGCATTAAAAACAGACATGACTCTGTAGTGGAAGTCACTGCATTATAAACAGACATGTCTCTGTAGTGGAAGTCACTGCATTAAAAACAGACCTGACTCTGTAGTGGAAGTCACTGCATTAAAAACAGACATGACTCTGTAGTGGAAGTCACTGCATTATAAACAGACATGTCTCTGTAGTGGAAGTCACTGCATTAAAAACAGACCTGACTCTGTAGTGGAAGTCACTGCATTAAAAACAGACATGTCTCTGTAGTGGAAATCACTGCATTAAAAACAGACATGACTCTGTAGTCGAAGTCACTGCATTAAAAACAGACATGACTCTGTAGTGGAAGTCACTGCATTAAAAACAGACATGACTCTGTAGTGGAAGTCACTGCATTAAAAGCAGACATGACTCTGTAGTGGAAGTCACTGCATTAAAAACAGACATGACTCTGTAGTGGAAGTCACTGCATTATAAACAGACATGACTCTGTAGTGGAAGTCACTGCATTAAAAACAGACATGACTCTGTAGTGGAAGTCACTGCATTAAAAACAGACATGACTCTAGTGGAAGTCACTGCATTAAAAACAGACATGACTCTGTAGTGGAAGTCACTGCATTAAACACAGACATGACTCTGTAGTGGAAGTCACTGCATTAAACACAGACATGACTCTAGTGGAAGTCACTGCATTAAAAACAGACATGACTCTGTAGTGGAAGTCACTGCATTAAACACAGACATGACTCTGTAGTGGAAATCACTGCATGACTCTGTAGTGGAAGTCACTGCATTAAAAACAGACATGACTCTAGTGGAAGTCACTGCATTAAAAACAGACATGACTCTGTAGTGGAAGTCACTGCATTAAAAACAGACATGACTCTGTAGTGGAAGTCACTGCATTAAACACAGACATGACTCTATAGTGGAAGTCACTGCATTAAAAACACTAACATGACTCTGTAGTGGAAGTCACTGCATTAAAAAAACAGACATGACTCTGTAGTGGAAGTCACTGCATTATAAACACTAACATGACTCTGTAGTTGAAGTCACTGCATTAAAAACACTAACATGACTCTGTAGTGGAAGTCACTGCATTAAAAAAAACAGACATGACTCTGTAGTGGAAGTCACTGCATTAAAAAACAGAAATGACTCTGTAGTGGAAGTCACAGCATTAAACACAGACATGACTCTGTAGTGGAAGTCACTGCATTAAACACAGACATGACTCTGTAGTGGAAGTCACTGCATTAAACACAGACATGACTCTGTAGTGGAAGTCACTGCATTAAAAACAGACATGACTCTGTAGTGGAAGTCACTGCATTAAACACAGACATGACTCTGTAGTGGAAGTCACTGCATTAAAAACAGACATGACTCTGTAGTGGAAGTCACTGCATTAAACACAGACATGTCTCTGTAGTGGAAGTCACTGCATTAAAAACAGACATGTCTCTGTAGTGGAAGTCACTGCATTAAAAACAGACATGACTCTGTAGTGGAAGTCACTGCATTAAAAACAGACATGACTCTGTAGTGGAAGTCACTGCATTAAAAACAGACATGAGTCTGTAGTGGAAGTCACTGCATTAAAACAGACATGACTCTGTAGTGGAAGTCACTGCATTAAAAACAGACATGACTCTGTAGTGGAAGTCGCTGCATTAAAAACAGACATGACTCTGTAGTGGAAGTCACTGCATTAAAAACAGACATGACTCTGTAGTGGAGATCACTATCATTTAACATCCTGACAGTTTAGATCAGGGCTATTTATCTCTTAAAAGTAAACCAAGCGTATGTATTTAATCACTGCACAGATTCTCTATGCTTCCAGAACTCCCCTTGCGTTGAGGTTCATGCATAGATTTCTCAGGAAACTCAATATCTGGCCACATTTCAACATCCACATACCACACTGATTGTTTGCTTGTACCAATCATTGTATTTGCTGGGGGCAAATCTTTTCCACACGGCTCATTGTTTTCTGCGCAGCATCACAGCTTTCCATTTTCAAAGCAGCCACTGTTGCATCTCAGTGAAAGGACATAGAAGTGTGTCATATGAAAAAGTGACGGCGTGTTCCCTTTGTGCTGCAAAATACGGCCACCTATAGATCTGTTTCCAAAGTTATTGAACCCGGCTCTTAGTTTTACATGACAAGAATGAAACTGGTTGCAGACTCTTTTCAGAGGAGCCTTGGTCCACTTAAAGTCCTTGTTTCCACCCCCGACAGACTCTGATTCTCATCAGTGTCTGACACGATAACAGAAAACCTCTCTACAGGACTCGTCCTGTTTTTAAACAGAAGGACACTTCCTAAAAAAGAGAAACAGCGGGTATGTCACTGTTTGCTAAGCACTAAAGAAAAGCAATTGTACCCTGCAGAATAGAAGTGTTGCTTGCCTTCCACTGTCACAAACAATACGTTATTCTTGCTCAGTGTGTGTTACATTAACGTGGACAGCATTGGGTCCATTACACCCACTTTAAACACCAAAGTCAGGCAGTAACAAACAAACTGAGGTCACTCCAGTTAGAGACTACAGGTACCTGCTTCAGACCGTGCAAAGCCCCGGAAAGGGGGGCGTTCATCACATCATTTGACACTTCCTCATCACAAAAATGATGATGACTGGCTGTCCGCTTCAGTCAGACTGATATGAGGAGAGACGATGAGTGTACAAAGGTTACTGCTGTAAAGGCTGCTGCTGATGATAAGGAAAGAGAGCTACCTGCAGAAGATTATTACTTTAATTCATAGAGTCTTTTATGTATTCACTTGATATACTCTGAGTGCCTCTTGTTTATTCCTCATGAGAGCACACTCAGATCATCTCTGAAGGTTAAAACCACAGACAGATCTGATACTTCAGCTCATGAACAATATGAAGAATAACTGAAATATTTAGCCAAATGGAAGTAAAATTAAATCACTGATTGGATTTCATATGTGATAAAAACCATGGAATTATCCTTTTTGAACCAGCCGGCTGTTAAAATGAGGTTTGTAGGACTTAAGGACAAACCATGACACTCTGAATGTGCATGCAAATCTGCACGGCTTCATTCTGTGGACTCATTAACATAATGTGTAGGTTCCAAGTGTTTCTTTCTGCACATTACCTCTGCTGAGGATCTATAATGTCTGCAGAGGACATCAGTAAGCATCAATCAATGAAATGACAGAACTTTACAGCTCATTTAAAGCTGAAACTCTGAATATTAACTAGTCCCAACTAAGTTTGGAGTTTGGAGTAAGTTGGCATTGGTGATTTTTCCAAGAGAACCAGCTTAATGACATTAAATTATGATGTAAAGCTCAACAGACTAAGATGACCCTCTATATTTAACCCCTTGTTATCACAGTGAGATCCAATTTCCTATCCAATCAGTATCCTCATCTATCCAACACTATAGAGACTTGCAAGTTCAAGTTATTGTGGCATTACTCATCAGCGAAAACAGAGAAGTGTGCTTCATGCAATGCCTGCAAAATATCATGAGAATCATGCACTGCATTATGGGTAACTTATTTCAGGTGCTATTATGAATCACCAAGAGAAGCTGTAACATGGAGAGGACAGAAGAGGGTACAGGCAGCTGGTAAGAAGTCCTGGTCCTGTATGCACGTCCAGCCATTACACAAACAGGAGCATTAGTCTTAACGTATCGTTATGGAACGGCCCATTTGGCTGTAGCGTTAGCTGCATGCACAACTGCAAATAATCGGCCAATTAACTAATTGCGCCATGAAAGCGAGGCTGGTGCAAAACGTCATATGTCCAGGGAACCTCCTGGAAAACCCTGATCCAACAAGTTTGAATTGTGCATGCCTACAATGCATAAACAATAATAAACATGGCGAGCGGCACCGCTGTGACTGAGAGAAGACATGGACATTTGATTAGAAGAATACAGAATGAACAAACAGCTGCTATCAGCAAGTCAATCCTCAAAGATGACAAACAAGGAGAAAGGGAAAGTTTGGCTTCAGATCTTGAACCGGGTGTTTCTGAGCGCACAGGAGAAGCAACATGAAAGCGGCTTTGTGCAACAAGCACCGCCACCAACAGGTGCTGCAATCCTGCCATTAGCACCTGTAATAGTGGGGTCTACCCATTAGTACAAACGGCCTGTTTTCATCACTAGTGGCTGGACATGCACACGAGCCCTGGTCTGCAGGAAAAGTCCTGGTACATTAAGGGGTTAAATTTAGATGTGGTCATACTAGTACTGGAGCATGCAAGTCTACTTAAAGCAATGCACCCAGTGGGTACAATCCCCTTAGACCAGCAGCTTTATAGTTTTCATGATCAAATGGGGAAATGAGATTTCATCAGTGTGGTCTGCTGACTTCAAAGAGAGCCGCGTTAAGAGCTGATTCTGGATTAAAAAGAAGGAAACTGAAGCAACAAGCATGTTTGTATCTTTGCAGATCCTCTCCTTGAAGTCATCAGACACTTAAAACAAACATCCTATGATGATAGCGGCCAAACAAGCACTTTTTCTGAACTCCCTTAAATGGAGTGCATTTGTACCGGTGAACTACTCTGCAGCCGTTCCAGCTGTCGCCGCTGCCAATTAGGAAAATTTTCCTGGAGCAGTTACAAAAACATTTGAACCTACTTTTCATTTACACATCAAAACATGTCAAAACAGAGCCTGGATCCCCCCCAAAATGCCAGATTTCCATTAATAACAAGCTTTTGCTTTGCTAGTCAAGCCCAGTGAACCGAGTAAAAGGCAGCTGCTCAGGATGTAATTTGTCGGTTTCACAAAGTCACCGCGTGCGACTGAAGTAATGTGCACCTCTCCGCGGGGGGGGGGGGGAGGTGAACCCGCCGTTGTTTGATATTGCCGGGGTGCGACTGAGTCGAAAGAGATGTTTCAAAATTAGAGCGACCTTTC